>NW_027458219.1:0-112871 GCF_050624435.1 Tenrec ecaudatus
CTAAGGCTAGGGCTCCCCTAGCCTTCAGGCTAGGGCACCCCTAGGCTTCAGGCTCGGGCTCCCCTAGGCTAAGGCTAGGGCTCCCCTAGCCTTCAGGCTAGGGCACCCCTAGGCTTCAGGCTCGGGCTCCCCTAGGCTAAGGCTAGGGCTCCCCTAGCCTTCAGGCTAGGGCACCCCTAGGCTTCAGTCTCGGGCTCCCCTAGGCTAAGGCTAGGGCTCCCCTAGCCTTCAGGCTAGGGCACCCCTAGGCTTTAGGCTCGGGCTCCCCTAGGCTAAGGCTAGGGCTCCCCTAGCCTTCAGGCTAGGGCACCCCTAGGCTTTAGGCTCGGGCTCCCCTAGGCTAAGGCTAGGGCTCCCCTAGCCTTCAGGCTAGGGCACCCCTAGGCTTTAGGCTCGGGCTCCCCTAGGCTAAGGCTAGGGCTCCCCTAGCCTTCAGGCTAGGGCACCCCTAGGCTTTAGGCTCGGGCTCCCCTAGGCTAAGGCTAGGGCTCCCCTAGCCTTCAGGCTAGGGCACCCCTAGGCTTTAGGCTCGGGCTCCCCTGGCTAAGGCTAGGGCTCCCCTAGCCTTCAGGCTAGGGCACCACTAGGCTTTAGGCTCGGGCTCCCCTAGGCTAAGGCTAGGGCTCCCCTAGCCTTCAGGCTAGGGCACCCTTAGGCTTTAGGCTCGGGCTCCCCTAGGCTAAGGCTAGGGCTCCCCTAGCCTTCAGGCTAGGGCACCCCTAGGCTTTAGGCTCGGGCTCCCCTAGGCTAAGGCTAGGGCTCCCCTAGCCTTCAAGCTAGGGCACCCCTAGGCTTTAGGCTCGGGCTCCCCTAGGCTAAGGCTAGGGCTCCCCTAGCCTTCAGGCTAGGGCACCCCTAGGCTTTAGGCTCGGGCTCCCCTAGGCTAAGGCTAGGGCTCCCCTAGCCTTCAGGCTATGGCAACCCTAGGCTTTAGGCTCGGGCTCCCCTAGGCTAAGGCTAGGGCTCCCCTAGCCTTCAGGCTAGGGCACCCCTAGGCTTTAGGCTCGGGCTCCCCTAGGCTAAGGCTAAGGCTCCCCTAGCCTTCAGGCTAGGGCACCCCTAGGCTTTAGGCTCCCCTAGGCTAAGGCTAGGGCTCCCCTAGCCTTCAGGCTAGGGCACCCCTAGGCTTTAGGCTCCCCTAGGCTAAGGCTAGGGCTCCCCTAGCCTTCAGGCTAGGGCACCCCTAGGCTTTAGGCTCCCCTAGGCTAAGGCTAGGGCTCCCCTAGCCTTCAGGCTAGGGCACCCCTAGGCTTTAGGCTCGGGCTCCCCTAGGCTAAGGCTAGGGCTCCCCTAGCCTTCAGGCTAGGGCACCCCTAGGCTTTAGGCTCGGGCTCCCCTAGGCTAAGGCTAGGGCTCCCCTAGCCTTCAGGCTAGGGCACCCCTAGGCTTTAGGCTCGGGCTCCCCTAGGCTAAGGCTAGGGCTCCCCTAGCCTTCAGGCTAGGGCACCCCTAGGCTTTAGGCTCGGGCTCCCCTAGGCTAAGGCTAGGGCTCCCCTAGCCTTCAGGCTAGGGCACCCCTAGGCTTTAGGCTCGGGCTCCCCTAGGCTAAGGCTAAGGCTCCCCTAGCCTTCAGGCTAGGGCACCCCTAGGCTTTAGGCTCGGGCTCCCCTAGGCTAAGGCTAGGGCTCCCCTAGCCTTCAGGCTAGGGCACCCCTAGGCTTTAGGCTCGGGCTCCCCTAGGCTAAGGCTAGGGCTCCCCTAGCCTTCAGGCTAGGGCACCCCTAGGCTTTAGGCTCCCCTAGGCTAAGGCTAGGGCTCCCCTAGCCTTCAGGCTAGGGCACCCCTAGGCTTTAGGCTCCCCTAGGCTAAGGCTAGGGCTCCCCTAGCCTTCAGGCTAGGGCACCCCTAGGCTTTAGGCTCGGGCTCCCCTAGGCTAAGGCTAGGGCTCCCCTAGCCTTCAGGCTAGGGCACCCCTAGGCTTCAGGCTCGGGCTCCCCTAGGCTAAGGCTAGGGCTCCCCTAGCCTTCAGGCTAGGGCACCCCTAGGCTTCAGGCTCGGGCTCCCCTAGGCTAAGGCTAGGGCTCCCCTAGCCTTCAGGCTAGGGCACCCCTAGGCTTCAGGCTCGGGCTCCCCTAGGCTAAGGCTAGGGCTCCCCTAGCCTTCAGGCGAGGGCACCCCTAGGCTTCAGGCTCGGGCTCCCCTAGGCTAAGGCTAGGGCTACCCTAGCCTTCAGGCTAGGGCACCCCTAGGCTTCAGGCTCGGGCTCCCCTAGGCTAAGGCTAGGGCTCCCCTAGCCTTCAGGCTAGGGCACCCCTAGGCTTCAGGCTCGGGCTCCCCTAGGCTAAGGCTAGGGCGCCCCTAGCCTTCAGGCTAGGGCACCCCTAGGCTTCAGGCTCGGGCTCCCCTAGGCTAAGGCTAGGGCTCCCCTAGCCTTCAGGCTAGGGCACCCCTAGGCTTCAGGCTCGGGCTCCCCTAGGCTAAGGCTAGGGCTCCCCTAGCCTTCAGGCTAGGGCACCCCTAGGCTTTAGGCTCCCCTAGGCTAAGGCTAGGGCTCCCCTAGCCTTCAGGCTAGGGCACCCCTAGGCTTTAGGCTCGGGCTCCCCTAGGCTAAGGCTAGGGCTCCCCTAGCCTTCAGGCTAGGGCACCCCTAGGCTTCAGGCTCGGGCTCCCCTAGGCTAAGGCTAGGGCTCCCCTAGCCTTCAGGCTAGGGCACCCCTAGGCTTCAGGCTCGGGCTCCCCTAGGCTAAGGCTAGGGCTCCCCTAGCCTTCAGGCTAGGGCACCCCTAGGCTTCAGGCTCGGGCTCCCCTAGGCTAAGGCTAGGGCTCCCCTAGCCTTCAGGCTAGGGCACCCCTAGGCTTCAGGCTCGGGCTCCCCTAGGCTAAGGCTAGGGCTACCCTAGCCTTCAGGCTAGGGCACCCCTAGGCTTCAGGCTCGGGCTCCCCTAGGCTAAGGCTAGGGCTCCCCTAGCCTTCAGGCTAGGGCACCCCTAGGCTTCAGGCTCGGGCTCCCCTAGGCTAAGGCTAGGGCGCCCCTAGCCTTCAGGCTAGGGCACCCCTAGGCTTCAGGCTCGGGCTCCCCTAGGCTAAGGCTAGGGCTCCCCTAGCCTTCAGGCTAGGGCACCCCTAGGCTTCAGGCTCGGGCTCCCCTAGGCTAAGGCTAGGGCTCCCCTAGCCTTCAGGCTAGGGCACCCCTAGGCTTAAGGCTCGGGCTCCCCTAGGCTAAGGCTAGGGCTCCCCTAGCCTTCAGGCTAGGGCACCCCTAGGCTTCAGGCTCGGGCTCCCCTAGGCTAAGGCTAGGGCTCCCCTAGCCTTCAGGCTAGGGCACCCCTAGGCTTCAGGCTCGGGCTCCCCTAGGCTAAGGCTAGGGCTCCCCTAGCCTTCAGGCTATGGCACCCCTAGGCTTCAGGCTCGGGCTCCCCTAGGCTAAGGCTAGGGCTACCCTAGCCTTCAGGCTAGGGCACCCCTAGGCTTCAGGCTCGGGCTCCCCTAGGCTAAGGCTAGGGCTCCCCTAGCCTTCAGGCTAGGGCACCCCTAGGCTTCAGGCTCGGGCTCCCCTAGGCTAAGGCTAGGGCGCCCCTAGCCTTCAGGCTAGGGCACCCCTAGGCTTCAGGCTCGGGCTCCCCTAGGCTAAGGCTAGGGCTCCCCTAGCCTTCAGGCTAGGGCACCCCTAGCCTTCAGGCTAGGGCACCCCTAGGCTTAAGGCTCGGGCTCCCCTAGGCTAAGGCTAGGGCTCCCCTAGCCTTCAGGCTAGGGCACCCCTAGGCTTCAGGCTCGGGCTCCCCTAGGCTAAGGCTAGGGCTCCCCTAGCCTTCAGGCTAGGGCACACCTAGGCTTTAGGCTCGGGCTCCCCTAGGCTAAGGCTAGGGCTCCCCTAGCCTTCAGGCTAGGGCACCCCTAGGCTTTAGGCTCCCCTAGGCTAAGTCTAGGGCTCCCCTAGCCTTCAGGCTAGGGCACCCCTAGGCTTTAGGCTCCCCTAGGCTAAGGCTAGGGCTCCCCTAGCCTTCAGGCTAGGGCACCCCTAGGCTTCAGGCTCGGGCTCCCCTAGGCTAAGGCTAGGGCTCCCCTAGCCTTCAGGCTAGGGCACCCCTAGGCTTCAGGCTCGGGCTCCCCTAGGCTAAGGCTAGGGCTCCCCTAGCCTTCAGGCTAGGGCACCCCTAGGCTTCAGGCTCGGGCTCCCCTAGGCTAAGGCTAGGGCTCCCCTAGCCTTCAGGCTAGGGCACCCCTAGGCTTCAGGCTCGGGCTCCCCTAGGCTAAGGCTAGGGCTCCCCTAGCCTTCAGGCTAGGGCACCCCTAGGCTTCAGGCTCGGGCTCCCCTAGGCTAAGGCTAGGGCTCCCCTAGCCTTCAGGCTAGGGCACCCCTAGGCTTCAGGCTCGGGCTCCCCTAGGCTAAGGCTAGGGCTACCCTAGCCTTCAGGCTAGGGCACCCCTAGGCTTCAGGCTCGGGCTCCCCTAGGCTAAGGCTAGGGCTCCCCTAGCCTTCAGGCTAGGGCACCCCTAGGCTTCAGGCTCGGGCTCCCCTAGGCTAAGGCTAGGGCGCCCCTAGCCTTCAGGCTAGGGCACCCCTAGGCTTCAGGCTCGGGCTCCCCTAGGCTAAGGCTAGGGCTCCCCTAGCCTTCAGGCTAGGGCACCCCTAGGCTTCAGGCTCGGGCTCCCCTAGGCTAAGGCTAGGGCTCCCCTAGCCTTCAGGCTAGGGCACCCCTAGGCTTAAGGCTCGGGCTCCCCTAGGCTAAGGCTAGGGCTCCCCTAGCCTTCAGGCTAGGGCACCCCTAGGCTTCAGGCTCGGGCTCCCCTAGGCTAAGGCTAGGGATCCCCTAGCCTTCAGGCTAGGGCACCCCTAGGCTTCAGGCTCGGGCTCCCCTAGGCTAAGGCTAGGGCTCCCCTAGCCTTCAGGCTAGGGCATCCCTAGGCTTCAGGCTCGGGCTCCCCTAGGCTAAGGCTAGGGCTCCCCTAGCCTTCAGGCTAGGGCACCCCTAGGCTTCAGGCTCGGGCTCCCCTAGGCTAAGGCTAGGGCTCCCCTAGCCTTCAGGCTAAGGCACCCCTAGGCTTCAGGCTCGGGCTCCCCTAGGCTAAGGCTAGCGCTCCCCTAGCCTTCAGGCTAGGGCACCCCTAGGCTTCAGGCTCGGGCTCCCCTAGGCTAAGGCTAGGGCTCCCCTAGCCTTCAGGCTAGGGCACCCCTAGGCTTCAGGCTCGGGCTCCCCTAGGCTAAGGCTAGGGCTCCCCTAGCCTTCAGGCTAGGGCACCCCTAGGCTTCAGGCTCGGGCTCCCCTAGGCTAAGGCTAGGGCTCCCCTAGCCTTCAGGCTAGGGCACCCCTAGGCTTTAGGCTCGGGCTCCCCTGGCTAAGGCTAGGGCTCCCCTAGCCTTCAGGCTAGGGCACCACTAGGCTTTAGGCTCGGGCTCCCCTAGGCTAAGGCTAGGGCTCCCCTAGCCTTCAGGCTAGGGCACCCTTAGGCTTTAGGCTCGGGCTCCCCTAGGCTAAGGCTAGGGCTCCCCTAGCCTTCAGGCTAGGGCACCCCTAGGCTTTAGGCTCGGGCTCCCCTAGGCTAAGGCTAGGGCTCCCCTAGCCTTCAAGCTAGGGCACCCCTAGGCTTTAGGCTCGGGCTCCCCTAGGCTAAGGCTAGGGCTCCCCTAGCCTTCAGGCTAGGGCACCCCTAGGCTTTAGGCTCGGGCTCCCCTAGGCTAAGGCTAGGGCTCCCCTAGCCTTCAGGCTATGGCAACCCTAGGCTTTAGGCTCGGGCTCCCCTAGGCTAAGGCTAGGGCTCCCCTAGCCTTCAGGCTAGGGCACCCCTAGGCTTTAGGCTCGGGCTCCCCTAGGCTAAGGCTAAGGCTCCCCTAGCCTTCAGGCTAGGGCACCCCTAGGCTTTAGGCTCCCCTAGGCTAAGGCTAGGGCTCCCCTAGCCTTCAGGCTAGGGCACCCTTAGGCTTTAGGCTCGGGCTCCCCTAGGCTAAGGCTAGGGCTCCCCTAGCCTTCAGGCTAGGGCACCCCTAGGCTTTAGGCTCGGGCTCCCCTAGGCTAAGGCTAGGGCTCCCCTAGCCTTCAAGCTAGGGCACCCCTAGGCTTTAGGCTCGGGCTCCCCTAGGCTAAGGCTAGGGCTCCCCTAGCCTTCAGGCTAGGGCACCCCTAGGCTTTAGGCTCGGGCTCCCCTAGGCTAAGGCTAGGGCTCCCCTAGCCTTCAGGCTATGGCAACCCTAGGCTTTAGGCTCGGGCTCCCCTAGGCTAAGGCTAGGGCTCCCCTAGCCTTCAGGCTAGGGCACCCCTAGGCTTTAGGCTCGGGCTCCCCTAGGCTAAGGCTAAGGCTCCCCTAGCCTTCAGGCTAGGGCACCCCTAGGCTTTAGGCTCCCCTAGGCTAAGGCTAGGGCTCCCCTAGCCTTCAGGCTAGGGCACCCCTAGGCTTTAGGCTCCCCTAGGCTAAGGCTAGGGCTCCCGTAGCCTTCAGGCTAGGGCACCCCTAGGCTTTAGGCTCCCCTAGGCTAAGGCTAGGGCTCCCCTAGCCTTCAGGCTAGGGCACCCCTAGGCTTTAGGCTCGGGCTCCCCTAGGCTAAGGCTAGGGCTCCCCTAGCCTTCAGGCTAGGGCACCCCTAGGCTTTAGGCTCGGGCTCCCCTAGGCTAAGGCTAGGGCTCCCCTAGCCTTCAGGCTAGGGCACCCCTAGGCTTTAGGCTCGGGCTCCCCTAGGCTAAGGCTAGGGCTCCCCTAGCCTTCAGGCTAGGGCACCCCTAGGCTTTAGGCTCGGGCTCCCCTAGGCTAAGGCTAGGGCTCCCCTAGCCTTCAGGCTAGGGCACCCCTAGGCTTTAGGCTCGGGCTCCCCTAGGCTAAGGCTAAGGCTCCCCTAGCCTTCAGGCTAGGGCACCCCTAGGCTTTAGGCTCGGGCTCCCCTAGGCTAAGGCTAGGGCTCCCCTAGCCTTCAGGCTAGGGCACCCCTAGGCTTTAGGCTCGGGCTCCCCTAGGCTAAGGCTAGGGCTCCCCTAGCCTTCAGGCTAGGGCACCCCTAGGCTTTAGGCTCCCCTAGGCTAAGGCTAGGGCTCCCCTAGCCTTCAGGCTAGGGCACCCCTAGGCTTTAGGCTCCCCTAGGCTAAGGCTAGGGCTCCCCTAGCCTTCAGGCTAGGGCACCCCTAGGCTTTAGGCTCGGGCTCCCCTAGGCTAAGGCTAGGGCTCCCCTAGCCTTCAGGCTAGGGCACCCCTAGGCTTCAGGCTCGGGCTCCCCTAGGCTAAGGCTAGGGCTCCCCTAGCCTTCAGGCTAGGGCACCCCTAGGCTTCAGGCTCGGGCTCCCCTAGGCTAAGGCTAGGGCTCCCCTAGCCTTCAGGCTAGGGCACCCCTAGGCTTCAGGCTCGGGCTCCCCTAGGCTAAGGCTAGGGCTCCCCTAGCCTTCAGGCTAGGGCACCCCTAGGCTTCAGGCTCGGGCTCCCCTAGGCTAAGGCTAGGGCTACCCTAGCCTTCAGGCTAGGGCACCCCTAGGCTTCAGGCTCGGGCTCCCCTAGGCTAAGGCTAGGGCTCCCCTAGCCTTCAGGCTAGGGCACCCCTAGGCTTCAGGCTCGGGCTCCCCTAGGCTAAGGCTAGGGCGCCCCTAGCCTTCAGGCTAGGGCACCCCTAGGCTTCAGGCTCGGGCTCCCCTAGGCTAAGGCTAGGGCTCCCCTAGCCTTCAGGCTAGGGCACCCCTAGGCTTCAGGCTCGGGCTCCCCTAGGCTAAGGCTAGGGCTCCCCTAGCCTTCAGGCTAGGGCACCCCTAGGCTTCAGGCTCGGGCTCCCCTAGGCTAAGGCTAGGGCTCCCCTAGCCTTCAGGCTAGGGCACCCCTAGGCTTCAGGCTCGGGCTCCCCTAGGCTAAGGCTAGGGCTCCCCTAGCCTTCAGGCTAGGGCACCCCTAGGCTTCAGGCTCGGGCTCCCCTAGGCTAAGGCTAGGGCTCCCCTAGCCTTCAGGCTAGGGCACCCCTAGGCTTCAGGCTCGGGCTCCCCTAGGCTAAGGCTAGGGCTCCCCTAGCCTTCAGGCTAGGGCACCCCTAGGCTTCAGGCTCGGGCTCCCCTAGGCTAAGGCTAGGGCTCCCCTAGCCTTCAGGCTAAGGCACCCCTAGGCTTCAGGCTCGGGCTCCCCTAGGCTAAGGCTAGGGCTCCCCTAGCCTTCAGGCTAGGGCACCCCTAGGCTTCAGGCTCGGGCTCCCCTAGGCTAAGGCTAGGGCTCCCCTAGCCTTCAGGCTAGGGCACCCCTAGGCTTCAGGCTCGGGCTCCCCTAGGCTAAGGCTAGGGCTCCCCTAGCCTTCAGGCTAGGGCACCCCTAGGCTTCAGGCTCGGGCTCCCCTAGGCTAAGGCTAGGGCTCCCCTAGCCTTCAGGCTAGGGCACCCCTAGGCTTCAGTCTCGGGCTCCCCTAGGCTAAGGCTAGGGCTCCCCTAGCCTTCAGGCTAGGGCACCCCTAGGCTTTAGGCTCGGGCTCCCCTAGGCTAAGGCTAGGGCTCCCCTAGCCTTCAGGCTAGGGCACCCCTAGGCTTTAGGCTCGGGCTCCCCTAGGCTAAGGCTAGGGCTCCCCTAGCCTTCAGGCTAGGGCACCCCTAGGCTTTAGGCTCGGGCTCCCCTAGGCTAAGGCTAGGGCTCCCCTAGCCTTCAGGCTAGGGCACCCCTAGGCTTTAGGCTCGGGCTCCCCTAGGCTAAGGCTAGGGCTCCCCTAGCCTTCAGGCTAGGGCACCCCTAGGCTTTAGGCTCGGGCTCCCCTGGCTAAGGCTAGGGCTCCCCTAGCCTTCAGGCTAGGGCACCCCTAGGCTTTAGGCTCGGGCTCCCCTAGGCTAAGGCTAGGGCTCCCCTAGACTTCAGGCTAGGGCACCCTTAGGCTTTAGGCTCGGGCTCCCCTAGGCTAAGGCTAGGGCTCCCCTAGCCTTCAGGCTAGGGCACCCCTAGGCTTTAGGCTCGGGCTCCCCTAGGCTAAGGCTAGGGCTCCCCTAGCCTTCAAGCTAGGGCACCCCTAGGCTTTAGGCTCGGGCTCCCCTAGGCTAAGGCTAGGGCTCCCCTAGCCTTCAGGCTAGGGCACCCCTAGGCTTTAGGCTCGGGCTCCCCTAGGCTAAGGCTAGGGCTCCCCTAGCCTTCAGGCTATGGCAACCCTAGGCTTTAGGCTCGGGCTCCCCTAGGCTAAGGCTAGGGCTCCCCTAGCCTTCAGGCTAGGGCACCCCTAGGCTTTAGGCTCGGGCTCCCCTAGGCTAAGGCTAAGGCTCCCCTAGCCTTCAGGCTAGGGCACCCCTAGGCTTTAGGCTACCCTAGGCTAAGGCTAGGGCTCCTCTAGCCTTCAGGCTAGGGCACCCCTAGGCTTTAGGCTCCCCTAGGCTAAGGCTAGGGCTCCCCTAGCCTTCAGGCTAGGGCACCCCTAGGCTTTAGGCTCCCCTAGGCTAAGGCTAGGGCTCCCCTAGCCTTCAGGCTAGGGCACCCCTAGGCTTTAGGCTCGGGCTCCCCTAGGCTAAGGCTAGGGCTCCCCTAGCCTTCAGGCTAGGGCACCCCTAGGCTTTAGGCTCGGGCTCCCCTAGGCTAAGGCTAGGGCTCCCCTAGCCTTCAGGCTAGGGCACCCCTAGGCTTTAGGCTCGGGCTCCCCTAGGCTAAGGCTAGGGCTCCCCTAGCCTTCAGGCTAGGGCACCCCTAGGCTTTAGGCTCGGGCTCCCCTAGGCTAAGGCTAGGGCTCCCCTAGCCTTCAGGCTAGGGCACCCCTAGGCTTTAGGCTCGGGCTCCCCTAGGCTAAGGCTAAGGCTCCCCTAGCCTTCAGGCTAGGGCAACCCTAGGCTTTAGGCTCGGGCTCCCCTAGGCTAAGGCTAGGGCTCCCCTAGCCTTCAGGCTAGGGCACCCCTAGGCTTTAGGCTCGGGCTCCCCTAGGCTAAGGCTAGGGCTCCCCTAGCCTTCAGGCTAGGGCACCCCTAGGCTTTAGGCTCCCCTAGGCTAAGGCTAGGGCTCCCCTAGCCTTCAGGCTAGGGCACCCCTAGGCTTTAGGCTCCCCTAGGCTAAGGCTAGGGCTCCCCTAGCCTTCAGGCTAGGGCACCCCTAGGCTTTAGGCTCGGGCTCCCCTAGGCTAAGGCTAGGGCTCCCCTAGCCTTCAGGCTAGGGCACCCCTAGGCTTTAAGCTCGGGCTCCCCTAGGCTAAGGCTAGGGCTCCCCTAGCCTTCAGGCTAGGGCACCCCTAGGCTTTAGGACGGGCTCCCCTAGGCTAAGGCTAGGGCTCCCCTAGCCTTCAGGCTAGGGCACCCCTAGGCTTTAGGCTCGGGCTCCCCTAGGCTAAGGCTAGGGCTCCCCTAGCCTTCAGGCTAGGGCACCCCTAGGCTTTAGGCTCGGGCTCCCCTAGGCTAAGGCTAGGGCTCCCCTAGCCTTCAGGCAAGGGCACCCCTAGGCTTTAGGCTCGGGCTCCCCTAGGCTAAGGCTAGGGCTCCCCTAGCCTTCAGGCTAGGGCACCCCTAGGCTTTAGGCTCGGCCTCCCCTAGGCTAAGGCTAGGGCTCCCCTAGCCTTCAGGCTAGGGCACCCCTAGGCTTTAGGCTCCCCTAGGCTAAGGCTAGGGCTCCCCTAGCCTTCAGGCTAGGGCACCCCTAGGCTTTAGGCTCCCCTAGGCTAAGGCTAGGGCTCCCCTAGCCTTCAGGCTAGGGCACCCCTAGGCTTTAGGCTCCCCTAGGCTAAGGCTAGGGCTCCCCTAGCCTTCAGGCTAGGGCACCCCAAGGCTTTAGGCTCGGGCTCCCCTAGGCTAAGGCTAGGGCTCCCCTAGCCTTCAGGCTGGGGCACCCCTAGGCTTTAGGCTCCCCTAGGCTATGGCTAGGGCTCCCCTAGCCTTCAGGCTAGGGCAACCCTAGGCTTTAGGCTCGGGCTCCCCTAGGCTAAGGCTAGGGCACCCCTAGCCTTCAGGCTAGGGCACCCCTAGGCTTTAGGCTCCCCTAGGCTAAGGCTAGGGCTCCCCTAGCCTTCAGGCTAGGGCACCCCTAGGCTTTAGGCTCGGGCTCCCCTAGGCTAAGGCTAGGGCTCCCCTAGCCTTCAGGCTAGGGCACCCCTAGGCTTTAGGCTCCCCTAGGCTAAGGCTAGGGCTCCCCTAGACTTCAGGCTAGGGTACCCCTAGGCTTTAGGCTCGGGCTCCCCTAGGCTAAGGCTAGGGCTCCCCTAGCCTTCAGGCTAGGGCACCCCTAGGCTTTAGGCTCCCCTAGGCTAAGGCTAGGGCTCCCCTAGCCTTCAGGCTAGGGCACCCCTAGGCTTTAGGCTCGGGCTCCCCTAGGCTAAGGCTAGGGCTCCCCTAGCCTTCAGGCTAGGGCACCCCTAGGCTTTAGGCTCCCCTAGACTAAGGCTATGGCTCCCCTAGCCTTCAGGCTAGGGCACCCCTAGGCTTTAGGCTCCCCTAGGCTAAGGCTAGGGCTCCCCTAGCCTTCCGGCTAGGGCACCCCTAGGCTTTAGGCTCGCGCTCCCCTAGGCTAAGGCTAGGGCTCCCCTAGCCTTCAGGCTAGGGCACCCCTAGGCTTAAGGCTCCCCTAGGCTAAGGCTATGGCTCCCCTAGCCTTCAGGCTAGGGCACCCCTAGGCTTTAGGCTCGCGCTCCCCTAGGCTAAGGCTAGGGCTCCCCTAGCCTTCAGGCTAGGGCACCCCTAGGCTTTAGGCTCCCCTAGGCTAAGGCTAGGGCTCCCCTAGCCTTCAGGCTAGGGCACCCCTAGGCTTCAGGCTCGGGCTCCCCTAGGCTAAGGCTAGGGCTCCCCTAGCCTTCAGGCTAGGGCACCCCTAGGCTTCAGGCTCGGGCTCCCCTAGGCTAAGGCTAGGGCTCCTCTAGCCTTCAGGCTAGGGCACCCCTAGGCTTCAGGCTCGGGCTCCCCTAGGCTAAGGCTAGGGCTCCCCTAGACTTCAGGCTAGGGCACCCCTAGGTTTCAGGCTCGGGCTCCCCTAGGCTAATGCTAGGGCTCCACTAGCCTTCAGGCTAGGGCACCCCTAGGCTTCAGGCTCGGGCTCCCCTAGGCTAAGGCTAGGGCTCCCCTAGCCTTCAGGCTAGGGCACCCCTAGGCTTCAGGCTCGGGCTCCCCTAGGCTAAGGCTAGGGCTCCCCTAGCCTTCAGGCTAGGGCACCCCTAGGCTTCAGGCTCGGGCTCCCCTAGGCTAAGGCTAGGGCTCCCCTAGCCTTCAGGCTAGGGCACCCCTAGCCTTCAGGCTAGGGCACCCCTAGGCTTTAGGCTCCCCTAGGCTAAGGCTAGGGCTCCCCTAGCCTTCAGGCTAGGGCACCCCTAGGCTTTAGGCTCCCCTAGGCTAAGGCTAGGGCTCCCCTAGCCTCCAGGCTAGGGCACCCCTAGGCTTTAGGCTCCCCTAGGCTAAGGCTAGGGCTCCCCTAACCTTCAGGCTAGGGCACCCCAAGGCTTTAGGCTCGGGCTCCCCTAGGCTAAGGCTAGGGCTCCCCTAGCCTTCAGGCTGGGGCACCCCTAGGCTTTAGGCTCCCCTAGGCTATGGCTAGGGCTCCCCTAGCCTTCAGGCTAGGGCACCCCTAGGCTTTAGGCTCGGGCTCCCCTAGGCTAAGGCTAGGGCTCCCCTAGCCTTCAGGCTAGGGCACCCCTAGGCTTTAGGCTCCCCTAGGCTAAGGCTAGGGCTCCCCTAGCCTTCAGGCTAGGGCACCCCTAGGCTTTAGGCTCGGGCTCCCCTAGGCTAAGGCTAGGGCTCCCCTAGCCTTCAGGCTAGGGCACCCCTAGGCTTTAGGCTCCCCTAGGCTAAGGCTAGGGCTCCCCTAGACTTCAGGCTAGGGTACCCCTAGGCTTTAGGCTCGGGCTCCCCTAGGCTAAGGCTAGGGCTCCCCTAGCCTTCAGGCTAGGGCACCCCTAGGCTTTAGGCTCCCCTAGGCTAAGGCTAGGGCTCCCCTAGCCTTCAGGCTAGGGCACCCCTAGGCTTTAGGCTCGGGCTCCCCTAGGCTAAGGCTAGGGCTCCCCTAGCCTTCAGGCTAGGGCACCCCTAGGCTTTAGGCTCCCCTAGACTAAGGCTACGGCTCCCCTAGCCTTCAGGCTAGGGCACCCCTAGGCTTTAGGCTCGGGCTCCCCTAGGCTAAGGCTAGAGCTCCCCTAGCCTTCAGGCTAGGGCACCCCTAGGCTTTAGGCTCCCCTAGGCTAAGGCTAGGGCTCCCCTAGCCTTCAGGCTAGGGCACCCCTAGGCTTTAGGCTCCCCTAGGCTAAGGCTAGGGCTCCCCTAGCCTTCAGGCTAGGGCACCCCTAGGCTTTAGGCTCGGGCTCCCCTAGGCTAAGGCTAGGGCTCCCCTAGCCTTCAGGCTAGGGCACCCCTAGGCTTTAGGCTCGGGCTCCCCTAGGCTAAGGCTAAGGCTCCCCTAGCCTTCAGGCTAGGGCACCCCTAGGCTTTAGGCTCGGGCTCCCCTAGGCTAAGGCTAGGGCTCCCCTAGCCTTCAGGCTAGGGCACCCCTAGGCTTTAGGCTCGGGCTCCCCTAGGCTAAGGCTAGGGCTCCCCTAGCCTTCAGGCTAGGGCACCCCTAGGCTTTAGGCTCCCCTAGGCTAAGGCTAGGGCTCCCCTAGCCTTCAGGCTAGGGCACCCCTAGGCTTTAGGCTCCCCTAGGCTAAGGCTAGGGCTCCCCTAGCCTTCAGGCTAGGGCACCCCTAGGCTTTAGGCTCGGGCTCCCCTAGGCTAAGGCTAGGGCTCCCCTAGCCTTCAGGCTAGGGCACCCCTAGGCTTTAAGCTCGGGCTCCCCTAGGCTAAGGCTAGGGCTCCCCTAGCCTTCAGGCTAGGGCACCCCTAGGCTTTAGGCTCGGGCTCCCCTAGGCTAAGGCTAGGGCTCCCCTAGCCTTCAGGCTAGGGCACCCCTAGGCTTTAGGCTCGGGCTCCCCTAGGCTAAGGCTAGGGCTCCCCTAGCCTTCAGGCTAGGGCACCCCTAGGCTTTAGGCTCGGGCTCCCCTAGGCTAAGGCTAGGGCTCCCCTAGCCTTCAGGCTAGGGCACCCCTAGGCTTTAGGCTCGGGCTCCCCTAGGCTAAGGCTAGGGCTCCCCTAGCCTTCAGGCTAGGGCACCCCTAGGCTTTAGGCTCGGCCTCCCCTAGGCTAAGGCTAGGGCTCCCCTAGCCTTCAGGCTAGGGCACCCCTAGGCTTTAGGCTCCCCTAGGCTAAGGCTAGGGCTCCCCTAGCCTTCAGGCTAGGGCACCCCTAGGCTTTAGGCTCCCCTAGGCTAAGGCTAGGGCTCCCCTAGCCTTCAGGCTAGGGCACCCCTAGGCTTTAGGCTCCCCTAGGCTAAGGCTAGGGCTCCCCTAGCCTTCAGGCTAGGGCACCCCAAGGCTTTAGGCTCGGGCTCCCCTAGGCTAAGGCTAGGGCTCCCCTAGCCTTCAGGCTGGGGCACCCCTAGGCTTTAGGCTCCCCTAGGCTATGGCTAGGGCTCCCCTAGCCTTCAGGCTAGGGCACCCCTAGGCTTTAGGCTCGGGCTCCCCTAGGCTAAGGCTAGGGCTCCCCTAGCCTTCAGGCTAGGGCACCCCTAGGCTTTAGGCTCCCCTAGGCTAAGGCTAGGGCTCCCCTAGCCTTCAGGCTAGGGCACCCCTAGGCTTTAGGCTCGGGCTCCCCTAGGCTAAGGCTAGGGCTCCCCTAGCCTTCAGGCTAGGGCACCCCTAGGCTTTAGGCTCCCCTAGGCTAAGGCTAGGGCTCCCCTAGACTTCAGGCTAGGGTACCCCTAGGCTTTAGGCTCGGGCTCCCCTAGGCTAAGGCTAGGGCTCCCCTAGCCTTCAGGCTAGGGCACCCCTAGGCTTTAGGCTCCCCTAGGCTAAGGCTAGGGCTCCCCTAGCCTTCAGGCTAGGGCACCCCTAGGCTTTAGGCTCGGGCTCCCCTAGGCTAAGGCTAGGGCTCCCCTAGCCTTCAGGCTAGGGCACCCCTAGGCTTTAGGTTCCCCTAGGGTAAGGCTAGGGCTCCTCTAGCCTTCAGGCTAGGGCACCCCTAGGCTTTAGGCTCGGGCTCCCCTAGGCTAAGGCTAGGGCTCCTCTAACCTTCAGGCTAGGGCACCCCTAGGCTTTAGGCTCCCCTAGGCTAAGGCTAGGGCTCCCCTAGCCTTCAGGCTAGGGCACCCCTAGGCTTTAGACTCGGGCTCCCCTAGGCTAAGGCTAGGGCTCCCCTAGCCTTCAGGCTAGGGCACCCCTAGGCTTTAGGCTCCCCTAGGCTAAGGCTAGGGCTCCCCTAGCCTTCAGGCTAGGGCACCCCTAGGCTTTAGGCTCGGGCTCCCCTAGGCTAAGGCTAGGGCTCCCCTAACCTTCAGGCTAGGGCACCCCAAGGCTTTAGGCTCGGGCTCCCCTAGGCTAAGGCTAGGGCTCCCCTAGCCTTCAGGCTGGGGCACCCCTAGGCTTTAGGCTCCCCTAGGCTATGGCTAGGGCTCCCCTAGCCTTCAGGCTAGGGCACCCCTAGGCTTTAGGCTCGGGCTCCCCTAGGCTAAGGCTAGGGCTCCCCTAGCCTTCAGGCTAGGGCACCCCTAGGCTTTAGGCTCCCCTAGGCTAAGGCTAGGGCTCCCCTAGCCTTCAGGCTAGGGCACCCCTAGGCTTTAGGCTCGGGCTCCCCTAGACTAAGGCTAGGGCTCCCCTAGCCTTCAGGCTAGGGCACCCCTAGGCTTTAGGCTCCCCTAGGCTAAGGCTAGGGCTCCCCTAGACTTCAGGCTAGGGTACCCCTAGGCTTTAGGCTCGGGCTCCCCTAGGCTAAGGCTAGGGCTCCCCTAGCCTTCAGGCTAGGGCACCCCTAGGCTTTAGGCTCCCCTAGGCTAAGGCTAGGGCTCCCCTAGCCTTCAGGCTAGGGCACCCCTAGGCTTTAGGCTCGGGCTCCCCTAGGCTAAGGCTAGGGCTCCCCTAGCCTTCAGGCTAGGGCACCCCTAGGCTTTAGGCTCCCCTAGACTAAGGCTCGGGCTCCCCTAGCCTTCAGGCTAGGGCACCCCTAGGCTTTAGGCTCGGGCTCCCCTAGGCTAAGGCTAGAGCTCCCCTAGCCTTCAGGCTAGGGCACCCCTAGGCTTTAGGCTCCCCTAGGCTAAGGCTAGGGCTCCCCTAGCCTTCAGGCTAGGGCACCCCTAGGCTTTAGGCTCGGGCTCCCCTAGGCTAAGGCTAAGGCTCCCCTAGCCTTCAGGCTAGGGCACCCCTAGGCTTTAGGCTCGGGCTCCCCTAGGCTAAGGCTAGGGCTCCCCTAGCCTTCAGGCTAGGGCACCCCTAGGCTTTAGGCTCGGGCTCCCCTAGGCTAAGGCTAGGGCTCCCCTAGCCTTCAGGCTAGGGCACCCCTAGGCTTTAGGCTCCCCTAGGCTAAGGCTAGGGCTCCCCTAGCCTTCAGGCTAGGGCACCCCTAGGCTTTAGGCTCCCCTAGGCTAAGGCTAGGGCTCCCCTAGCCTTCAGGCTAGGGCACCCCTAGGCTTTAGGCTCGGGCTCCCCTAGGCTAAGGCTAGGGCTCCCCTAGCCTTCAGGCTAGGGCACCCCTAGGCTTTAGGCTCGGGCTCCCCTAGGCTAAGGCTAGGGCTCCCCTAGCCTTCAGGCTAGGGCACCCCTAGGCTTTAGGCTCGGGCTCCCCTAGGCTAAGGCTAGGGCTCCCCTAGCCTTCAGGCTAGGGCACCCCTAGGCTTTAGGCTCGGGCTCCCCTAGGCTAAGGCTAGGGCTCCCCTAGCCTTCAGGCTAGGGCACCCCTAGGCTTTAGGCTCGGGCTCCCCTAGGCTAAGGCTAGGGCTCCCCTAGCCTTCAGGCTAGGGCACCCCTAGGCTTTAGGCTCGGGCTCCCCTAGGCTAAGGCTAGGGCTCCCCTAGCCTTCAGGCTAGGGCACCCCTAGGCTTTAGGCTCGGGCTCCCCTAGGCTAAGGCTAGGGCTCCCCTAGCCTTCAGGCTAGGGCACCCCTAGGCTTTAGGCTCGGGCTCCCCTAGGCTAAGGCTAGGGCTCCCCTAGCCTTCAGGCTAGGGCACCCCTAGGCTTTAGGCTCGGGCTCCCCTAGGCTAAGGCTAGGGCTCCCCTAGCCTTCAGGCTAGGGCACCCCTAGGCTTTAGGCTCGGCCTCCCCTAGGCTAAGGCTAGGGCTCCCCTAGCCTTCAGGCTAGGGCACCCCTAGGCTTTAGGCTCCCCTAGGCTAAGGCTAGGGCTCCCCTAGCCTTCAGGCTAGGGCACCCCTAGGCTTTAGGCTCCCCTAGGCTAAGGCTAGGGCTCCCCTAGCCTTCAGGCTAGGGCACCCCTAGGCTTTAGGCTCCCCTAGGCTAAGGCTAGGGCTCCCCTAGCCTTCAGGCTAGGGCACCCCAAGGCTTTAGGCTCGGGCTCCCCTAGGCTAAGGCTAGGGCTCCCCTAGCCTTCAGGCTGGGGCACCCCTAGGCTTTAGGCTCCCCTAGGCTATGGCTAGGGCTCCCCTAGCCTTCAGGCTAGGGCACCCCTAGGCTTTAGGCTCGGGCTCCCCTAGGCTAAGGCTAGGGCTCCCCTAGCCTTCAGGCTAGGGCACCCCTAGGCTTTAGGCTCCCCTAGGCTAAGGCTAGGGCTCCCCTAGCCTTCAGGCTAGGGCACCCCTAGGCTTTAGGCTCGGGCTCCCCTAGGCTAAGGCTAGGGCTCCCCTAGCCTTCAGGCTAGGGCACCCCTAGGCTTTAGGCTCCCCTAGGCTAAGGCTAGGGCTCCCCTAGACTTCAGGCTAGGGTACCCCTAGGCTTTAGGCTCGGGCTCCCCTAGGCTAAGGCTAGGGCTCCCCTAGCCTTCAGGCTAGGGCACCCCTAGGCTTTAGGCTCCCCTAGGCTAAGGCTAGGGCTCCCCTAGCCTTCAGGCTAGGGCACCCCTAGGCTTTAGGCTCGGGCTCCCCTAGGCTAAGGCTAGGGCTCCCCTAGCCTTCAGGCTAGGGCACCCCTAGGCTTTAGGTTCCCCTAGGGTAAGGCTAGGGCTCCCCTAGCCTTCAGGCTAGGGCACCCCTAGGCTTTAGGCTCGGGCTCCCCTAGGCTAAGGCTAGGGCTCCCCTAACCTTCAGGCTAGGGCACCCCTAGGCTTTAGGCTCCCCTAGGCTAAGGCTAGGGCTCCCCTAGCCTTCAGGCTAGGGCACCCCTAGGCTTTAGGCTCGGGCTCCCCTAGGCTAAGGCTAGGGCTCCCCTAGACTTCAGGCTAGGGCACCCCTAGGCTTTAGGCTCCCCTAGGCTAAGGCTAGGGCTCCCCTAGCCTTCAGGCTAGGGCACCCCTAGGCTTTAGGCTCGGGCTCCCCTAGGCTAAGGCTAGGGCTCCCCTAACCTTCAGGCTAGGGCACCCCAAGGCTTTAGGCTCGGGCTCCCCTAGGCTAAGGCTAGGGCTCCCCTAGCCTTCAGGCTGGGGCACCCCTAGGCTTTAGGCTCCCCTAGGCTATGGCTAGGGCTCCCCTAGCCTTCAGGCTAGGGCACCCCTAGGCTTTAGGCTCGGGCTCCCCTAGGCTAAGGCTAGGGCTCCCCTAGCCTTCAGGCTAGGGCACCCCTAGGCTTTAGGCTCCCCTAGGCTAAGGCTAGGGCTCCCCTAGCCTTCAGGCTAGGGCACCCCTAGGCTTTAGGCTCGGGCTCCCCTAGACTAAGGCTAGGGCTCCCCTAGCCTTCAGGCTAGGGCACCCCTAGGCTTTAGGCTCCCCTAGGCTAAGGCTAGGGCTCCCCTAGACTTCAGGCTAGGGTACCCCTAGGCTTTAGGCTCGGGCTCCCCTAGGCTAAGGCTAGGGCTCCCCTAGCCTTCAGGCTAGGGCACCCCTAGGCTTTAGGCTCCCCTAGGCTAAGGCTAGGGCTCCCCTAGCCTTCAGGCTAGGGCACCCCTAGGCTTTAGGCTCGGGCTCCCCTAGGCTAAGGCTAGGGCTCCCCTAGCCTTCAGGCTAGGGCACCCCTAGGCTTTAGGCTCCCCTAGACTAAGGCTAGGGCTCCCCTAGCCTTCAGGCTAGGGCACCCCTAGGCTTTAGGCTCGGGCTCCCCTAGGCTAAGGCTAGAGCTCCCCTAGCCTTCAGGCTAGGGCACCCCTAGGCTTTAGGCTCCCCTAGGCTAAGGCTAGGGCTCCCCTAGCCTTCAGGCTAGGGCACCCCTAGGCTTTAGGCTCGGGCTCCCCTAGGCTAAGGCTAAGGCTCCCCTAGCCTTCAGGCTAGGGCACCCCTAGGCTTTAGGCTCGGGCTCCCCTAGGCTAAGGCTAGGGCTCCCCTAGCCTTCAGGCTAGGGCACCCCTAGGCTTTAGGCTCGGGCTCCCCTAGGCTAAGGCTAGGGCTCCCCTAGCCTTCAGGCTAGGGCACCCCTAGGCTTTAGGCTCCCCTAGGCTAAGGCTAGGGCTCCCCTAGCCTTCAGGCTAGGGCACCCCTAGGCTTTAGGCTCCCCTAGGCTAAGGCTAGGGCTCCCCTAGCCTTCAGGCTAGGGCACCCCTAGGCTTTAGGCTCGGGCTCCCCTAGGCTAAGGCTAGGGCTCCCCTAGCCTTCAGGCTAGGGCACCCCTAGGCTTTAAGCTCGGGCTCCCCTAGGCTAAGGCTAGGGCTCCCCTAGCCTTC
This sequence comes from Tenrec ecaudatus, assembly GCF_050624435.1. Classification (NCBI taxonomy): domain Eukaryota; kingdom Metazoa; phylum Chordata; class Mammalia; order Afrosoricida; family Tenrecidae; genus Tenrec; species Tenrec ecaudatus. The sequence continues at coordinate 19,321 of NW_027458219.1, forward strand.
AGGCTAGGGCACCCCTAGGCTTTAGGCTCGGGCTCCCCTAGGCTAAGGCTAGGGCTCCCCTAGCCTTCAGGCTAGGGCACCCCTAGGCTTTAGGCTCGGGCTCCCCTAGGCTAAGACTAGGGCTCCCCTAGCCTTCAGGCTAGGGCACCCCTAGGCTTTAGGCTCGGGCTCCCCTAGGCTAAGGCTAGGGCTCCCCTAGCCTTCAGGCTAGGGCACCCCTAGGCTTTAGGCTCGGGCTCCCCTAGGCTAAGGCTAGGGCTCCCCTAGCCTTCAGGCTAGGGCACCCCTAGGCTTTAGGCTCGGCCTCCCCTAGGCTAAGGCTAGGGCTCCCCTAGCCTTCAGGCTAGGGCACCCCTAGGCTTTAGGCTCCCCTAGGCTAAGGCTAGGGCTCCCCTAGCCTTCAGGCTAGGGCACCCCTAGGCTTTAGGCTCCCCTAGGCTAAGGCTAGGGCTCCCCTAGCCTTCAGGCTAGGGCACCCCTAGGCTTTAGGCTCCCCTAGGCTAAGGCTAGGGCTCCCCTAGCCTTCAGGCTAGGGCACCCCAAGGCTTTAGGCTCGGGCTCCCCTAGGCTAAGGCTAGGGCTCCCCTAGCCTTCAGGCTGGGGCACCCCTAGGCTTTAGGCTCCCCTAGGCTATGGCTAGGGCTCCCCTAGCCTTCAGGCTAGGGCACCCCTAGGCTTTAGGCTCGGGCTCCCCTAGGCTAAGGCTAGGGCTCCCCTAGCCTTCAGGCTAGGGCACCCCTAGGCTTTAGGCTCCCCTAGGCTAAGGCTAGGGCTCCCCTAGCCTTCAGGCTAGGGCACCCCTAGGCTTTAGGCTCGGGCTCCCCTAGGCTAAGGCTAGGGCTCCCCTAGCCTTCAGGCTAGGGCACCCCTAGGCTTTAGGCTCCCCTAGGCTAAGGCTAGGGCTCCCCTAGACTTCAGGCTAGGGTACCCCTAGGCTTTAGGCTCGGGCTCCCCTAGGCTAAGGCTAGGGCTCCCCTAGCCTTCAGGCTAGGGCACCCCTAGGCTTTAGGCTCCCCTAGGCTAAGGCTAGGGCTCCCCTAGCCTTCAGGCTAGGGCACCCCTAGGCTTTAGGCTCGGGCTCCCCTAGGCTAAGGCTAGGGCTCCCCTAGCCTTCAGGCTAGGGCACCCCTAGGCTTTAGGTTCCCCTAGGGTAAGGCTAGGGCTCCCCTAGCCTTCAGGCTAGGGCACCCCTAGGCTTTAGGCTCGGGCTCCCCTAGGCTAAGGCTAGGGCTCCCCTAACCTTCAGGCTAGGGCACCCCTAGGCTTTAGGCTCCCCTAGGCTAAGGCTAGGGCTCCCCTAGCCTTCAGGCTAGGGCACCCCTAGGCTTTAGGCTCGGGCTCCCCTAGGCTAAGGCTAGGGCTCCCCTAGCCTTCAGGCTAGGGCACCCCTAGGCTTTAGGCTCCCCTAGGCTAAGGCTAGGGCTCCCCTAGCCTTCAGGCTAGGGCACCCCTAGGCTTTAGGCTCGGGCTCCCCTAGGCTAAGGCTAGGGCTCCCCTAGCCTTCAGGCTAGGGCACCCCTAGGCTTTAGGCTCGGGCTCCCCTAGGCTAAGGCTATGGCTCCCCTAGCCTTCAGGCTAGGGCACCCCTAGGCTTTAGGCTCCCCTAGGCTAAGGCTAGGGCTCCCCTAGCCTTCCGGCTAGGGCACCCCTAGGCTTTAGGCTCGCGCTCCCCTAGGCTAAGGCTAGGGCTCCCCTAGCCTTCAGGCTAGGGCACCCCTAGGCTTAAGGCTCCCCTAGGCTAAGGCTAGGGCTCCCCTAGCCTTCAGGCTAGGGCACCCCTAGGCTTTAGGCTCGCGCTCCCCTAGGCTAAGGCTAGGGCTCCCCTAGCCTTCAGGCTAGGGCACCCCTAGGCTTTAGGCTCCCCTAGGCTAAGGCTAGGGCTCCCCTAGCCTTCAGGCTAGGGCACCCCTAGGCTTTAGGCTCGGGCTCCCCTAGGCTAAGGCTAGGGCTCCCCTAGCCTTCAGGCTAGGGCACCCCTAGGCTTTAGGCTCGGGCTCCCCTAGGCTAAGGCTAGGGCTCCTCTAGCCTTCAGGCTAGGGCACCCCTAGGCTTCAGGCTCGGGCTCCCCTAGGCTAAGGCTAGGGCTCCCCTAGACTTCAGGCTAGGGCACCCCTAGGTTTCAGGCTCGGGCTCCCCTAGGCTAATGCTAGGGCTCCACTAGCCTTCAGGCTAGGGCACCCCTAGGCTTCAGGCTCGGGCTCCCCTAGGCTAAGGCTAGGGCTCCCCTAGCCTTCAGGCTAGGGCACCCCTAGGCTTCAGGCTCGGGCTCCCCTAGGCTAAGGCTAGGGCTCCCCTAGCCTTCAGGCTAGGGCACCCCTAGGCTTCAGGCTCGGGCTCCCCTAGGCTAAGGCTAGGGCTCCCCTAGCCTTCAGGCTAGGGCACCCCTAGGCTTCAGGCTCGGGCTCCCCTAGGCTAAGGCTAGGGCTCCCCTAGCCTTCAGGCTAGGGCACCCCTAGGCTTCAGGCTCGGGCTCCCCTAGGCTAAGGCTAGGGCTCCCCTAGCCTTCAGGCTAGGGCACCCCTAGCCTTCAGGCTAGGGCACCCCTAGGCTTTAGGCTCCCCTAGGCTAAGGCTAGGGCTCCCCTAGCCTTCCGGCTAGGGCACCCCTAGGCTTTAGGCTCGCGCTCCCCTAGGCTAAGGCTAGGGCTCCCCTAGCCTTCAGGCTAGGGCACCCCTAGGCTTAAGGCTCCCCTAGGCTAAGGCTAGGGCTCCCCTAGCCTTCAGGCTAGGGCACCCCTAGGCTTTAGGCTCGCGCTCCCCTAGGCTAAGGCTAGGGCTCCCCTAGCCTTCAGGCTAGGGCACCCCTAGGCTTTAGGCTCCCCTAGGCTAAGGCTAGGGCTCCCCTAGCCTTCAGGCTAGGGCACCCCTAGGCTTTAGGCTCGGGCTCCCCTAGGCTAAGGCTAGGGCTCCCCTAGCCTTCAGGCTAGGGCACCCCTAGGCTTCAGGCTCGGGCTCCCCTAGGCTAAGGCTAGGGCTCCCCTAGACTTCAGGCTAGGGCACCCCTAGGTTTCAGGCTCGGGCTCCCCTAGGCTAATGCTAGGGCTCCCCTAGCCTTCAGGCTAGGGCACCCCTAGGCTTCAGGCTCGGGCTCCCCTAGGCTAAGGCTAGGGCTCCCCTAGCCTTCAGGCTAGGGCACCCCTAGGCTTCAGGCTCGGGCTCCCCTAGGCTAAGGCTAGGGCTCCCCTAGCCTTCAGGCTAGGGCACCCCTAGGCTTCAGGCTCGGGCTCCCCTAGGCTAAGGCTAGGGCTCCCCTAGCCTTCAGGCTAGGGCACCCCTAGGCTTCAGGCTCGGGCTCCCCTAGGCTAAGGCTAGGGCTCCCCTAGCCTTCAGGCTAGGGCACCCCTAGGCTTCAGGCTCGGACTCCCCTAGGCTAAGGCTAGGGCTCCCCTAGCCTTCAGGCTAGGGCACCCCTAGGCTTCAGGCTCGGGCTCCCCTAGGCTAAGGCTAGGGCTCTCCTAGCCTTTAGGCTAGGGCACCCCTAGGCTTCAGGCTCGGGCTCCCCTAGGCTAAGGCTAGGGCTCCCCTAGCCTTCAGGCTAGGGCACACCTAGGCTTCAGGCTCGGGCTCCCCTAGGCTAAGGCTAGGGCTCCCCTAGCCTTCAGGCTAGGGCACCCCTAGGCTTCAGGCTCGGGCTCCCCTAGGCTAAGGCTAGGGCTCCCCTAGCCTTCAGGCTAGGGCACCCCTAGGCTTCAGGCTCGGGCTCCCCTAGGCTAAGGCTAGGGCTCCCCTAGCCTTCAGGCTAGGGCACCCCTAGGCTTCAGGCTCGGGCTCCCCTAGGCTAAGGCTAGGGCTCCCCTAGCCTTCAGGCTAGGGCACCCCTAGGCTTTAGGCTCGGGCTCCCCTAGGCTAAGGCTAGGGCTCCCCTAGCCTTCAGGCTAGGGCACCCCTAGGCTTCAGGCTCGGGCTCCCCTAGGCTAAGGCTAGGGCTCCCCTAGCCTTCAGGCTAGGGCACCCCTAGGCTTCAGGCTCGGGCTCCCCTAGGCTAAGGCTAGGGCTCCCCTAGCCTTCAGGCTAGGGCACCCCTAGGCTTCAGGCTCGGGCTCCCCTAGGCTAAGGCTAGGGCTCCCCTAGCCTTCAGGTTAGGGCACCCCTAGGCTTCAGGCTCGGGCTCCCCTAGGCTAAGGCTAGGGCTCCCCTAGCCTTCAGGCTAGGGCACCCCTAGGCTTCAGGCTCGGGCTCCCCTAGGCTAAGGTTAGGGCTCCCCTAGCCTTCAGGCTAGGGCACCCCTAGGCTTCAGGCTCGGGCTCCCCTAGGCTAAGGCTAGGGCTCCCCTAGCCTTCAGGCTAGGGCACCCCTAGGCTTCAGGCTCGGGCTCCCCTAGGCTAAGGCTAGGGCTCCCCTAGCCTTCAGGCTAGGGCACCCCTAGGCTTCAGGCTCGGGCTCCCCTAGGCTAAGGCTAGGGCTCCCCTAGCCTTCAGGCTAGGGCACCCCTAGGCTTCAGGCTCGGGCTCCCCTAGGCTAAGGCTAGGGCTCCCCTAGCCTTCAGGCTAGGGCACCCCTAGGCTTCAGGCTCGGGCTCCCCTAGGCTAAGGCTAGGGCTCCCCTAGCCTTCAGGCTAGGGCACCCCTAGGCTTCAGGCTCGGGCTCCCCTAGGCTAAGGCTAGGGCTCCCCTAGCCTTCAGGCTAGGGCACCCCTAGGCTTCAGGCTCGGGCTCCCCTAGGCTAAGGCTAGGGCTCCCCTAGCCTTCAGGCTAGGGCACCCCTAGGCTTCAGGCTCGGGCTCCCCTAGGCTAAGGCTAGGGCTCCCCTAGCCTTCAGGCTAGGGCACCCCTAGGCTTCAGGCTCGGGCTCCCCTAGGCTAAGGCTAGGGCTCCCCTAGCCTTCAGGCTAGGGCACCCCTAGGCTTCAGGCTCGGGCTCCCCTAGGCTAAGGCTAGGGCTCCCCTAGCCTTCAGGCTAGGGCACCCCTAGGCTTCAGGCTCGGGCTCCCCTAGGCTAAGGCTAGGGCTCCCCTAGCCTTCAGGCTAGGGCACCCCTAGGCTTCAGGCTCATGCTCCCCTAGGCTAAGGCTAGGGCTCCCCTAGCCTTCAGGCTAGGGCACCCCTAGGCTTCAGGCTCGGGCTCCCCTAGGCTAAGGCTAGGGCTCCCCTAGCCTTCAGGCTAGGGCACCCCTAGGCTTTAGGCTCGGGCTCCCCTAGGCTAAGGCTAGGGCTCCCCTAGCCTTCAGGCTAGGGCACCCCTAGGCTTTAGGCTCGGGCTCCCCTAGGCTAAGGCTAGGGCTCCCCTAGCCTTCAGGCTAGGGCACCCCTAGGCTTTAGGCTCGGGCTCCCCTAGGCTAAGGCTAGGGCTCCCCTTGCCTTCAGGCTAGGGCACCCCTAGGCTTTAGGCTCGGGCTCCCCTAGGCTAAGGCTAGGGCTCCCCTAGCCTTCAGGCTCGGGCACCCCTAGGCTTTAGTCTCGGGCTCCCCTAGGCTAAGGCTAGGGCTCCCCTAGCCTTCAGGCTAGGGCACCCCAAGGCTTTAGGCTCGGGCTCCCCTAGGCTAAGGCTAGGGCTCCCCTAGCTTTCAGGCTAGGGCACCCCTAGGCTTTAGGCTCCCCTAGGCTAAGGCTAGGGCTCCCCTAGCCTTCAGGCTAGGGCACCCCTAGGCTTTAGGCTCCCCTAGGCTAAGGCTAGGGCTCCCCTAGCCTTCAGGCTAGGGCACCCCTAGGCTTTAGGCTCGGGCTCCCCTAGGCTAAGGCTAGGGCTCCCCTAGCCTTCAGGCTAGGGCACCCCTAGGCTTTAGGCTCGGGCTCCCCTAGGCTAAGGCTAGGGCTCCCCTAGCCTTCAGGCTAGGGCACCCCTAGGCTTTAGGCTCGGGCTCCCCTAGGCTAAGGCTAGGGCTCCCCTAGCCTTCAGGCTAGGGCAACCCTAGGCTTTAGGCTCGGGCTCCCCTAGGCTAAGGCTAGGGCTCCCCTAGCCTTCAGGCTAGGGCACCCCTAGGCTTTAGGCTCGGGCTCCCCTAGGCTAAGGCTAGGGCTCCCCTAGCCTTCAGGCTAGGGCACCCCTAGGCTTTAGGCTCGGGCTCCCCTAGGCTAAGGCTAGGGCTCCCCTAGCCTTCAGGCTAGGGCACACCTAGGCTTTAGGCTCGGGCTCCCCTAGGCTAAGGCTAGGGCTCCCCTAGCCTTCAGGCTAGGGCACCCCTAGGCTTTAGGCTCCCCTAGGCTAAGTCTAGGGCTCCCCTAGCCTTCAGGCTAGGGCACCCCTAGGCTTTAGGCTCCCCTAGGCTAAGGCTAGGGCTCCCCTAGCCTTCAGCCTAGGGCACCCCTAGGCTTTAGGCTCGGGCTCCCCTAGGCTAAGGCTAGGGCTCCCCTAGCCTTCAGGCTAGGGCACCCCTAGGCTTTAGGCTCGGGCTCCCCTAGGCTAAGGCTAGGGCTCCCCTAGCCTTCAGGCTAGGGCACCCCTAGGCTTCAGGCTCGGGCTCCCCTAGGCTAAGGCTAGGGCTCCCCTAGCCTTCAGGCTAGGGCACCCCTAGGCTTCAGGCTCGGGCTCCCCTAGGCTAAGGCTAGGGCTCCCCTAGCCTTCAGGCTAGGGCACCCCTAGGCTTCAGGCTCGGGCTCCCCTAGGCTAAGGCTAGGGCTCCCCTAGCCTTCAGGCTAGGGCACCCCTAGGCTTCAGGCTCGGGCTCCCCTAGGCTAAGGCTAGGGCTCCCCTAGCCTTCAGGCTAGGGCACCCCTAGGCTTCAGGCTCGGGCTCCCCTAGGCTAAGGCTAGGGCTCCCCTAGCCTTCAGGCTAGGGCACCCCTAGGCTTCAGGCTCGGGCTCCCCTAGGCTAAGGCTAGGGCTACCCTAGCCTTCAGGCTAGGGCACCCCTAGGCTTCAGGCTCGGGCTCCCCTAGGCTAAGGCTAGGGCTCCCCTAGCCTTCAGGCTAGGGCACCCCTAGGCTTCAGGCTCGGGCTCCCCTAGGCTAAGGCTAGGGCGCCCCTAGCCTTCAGGCTAGGGCACCCCTAGGCTTCAGTCTCGGGCTCCCCTAGGCTAAGGCTAGGGCTCCCCTAGCCTTCAGGCTAGGGCACCCCTAGGCTTCAGGCTCGGGCTCCCCTAGGCTAAGGCTAGGGCTCCCCTAGCCTTCAGGCTAGGGCACCCCTAGGCTTAAGGCTCGGGCTCCCCTAGGCTAAGGCTAGGGCTCCCCTAGCCTTCAGGCTAGGGCACCCCTAGGCTTCAGGCTCGGGCTCCCCTAGGCTAAGGCTAGGGCTCCCCTAGCCTTCAGGCTAGGGCACCCCTAGGCTTCAGGCTCGGGCTCCCCTAGGCTAAGGCTAGGGCTCCCCTAGCCTTCAGGCTAGGGCACCCCTAGGCTTCAGGCTCGGGCTCCCCTAGGCTAAGGCTAGGGCTCCCCTAGCCTTCAGGCTAGGGCACCCCTAGGCTTCAGGCTCGGGCTCCCCTAGGCTAAGGCTAGGGCTCCCCTAGCCTTCAGGCTAAGGCACCCCTAGGCTTCAGGCTCGGGCTCCCCTAGGCTAAGGCTAGGGCTCCCCTAGCCTTCAGGCTAGGGCACCCCTAGGCTTCAGGCTCGGGCTCCCCTAGGCTAAGGCTAGGGCTCCCCTAGCCTTCAGGCTAGGGCACCCCTAGGCTTCAGGCTCGGGCTCCCCTAGGCTAAGGCTAGGGCTCCCCTAGCCTTCAGGCTAGGGCACCCCTAGGCTTCAGGCTCGGGCTCCCCTAGGCTAAGGCTAGGGCTCCCCTAGCCTTCAGGCTAGGGCACCCCTAGGCTTCAGTCTCGGGCTCCCCTAGGCTAAGGCTAGGGCTCCCCTAGCCTTCAGGCTAGGGCACCCCTAGGCTTTAGGCTCGGGCTCCCCTAGGCTAAGGCTAGGGCTCCCCTAGCCTTCAGGCTAGGGCACCCCTAGGCTTTAGGCTCGGGCTCCCCTAGGCTAAGGCTAGGGCTCCCGTAGCCTTCAGGCTAGGGCACCCCTAGGCTTTAGGCTCGGGCTCCCCTAGGCTAAGGCTAGGGCTCCCCTAGCCTTCAGGCTAGGGCACCCCTAGGCTTTAGGCTCGGGCTCCCCTAGGCTAAGGCTAGGGCTCCCCTAGCCTTCAGGCTAGGGCACCCCTAGGCTTTAGGCTCGGGCTCCCCTGGCTAAGGCTAGGGCTCCCCTAGCCTTCAGGCTAGGGCACCCCTAGGCTTTAGGCTCGGGCTCCCCTAGGCTAAGGCTAGGGCTCCCCTAGCCTTCAGGCTAGGGCACCCTTAGGCTTTAGGCTCGGGCTCCCCTAGGCTAAGGCTAGGGCTCCCCTAGCCTTCAGGCTAGGGCACCCCTAGGCTTTAGGCTCGGGCTCCCCTAGGCTAAGGCTAGGGCTCCCCTAGCCTTCAAGCTAGGGCACCCCTAGGCTTTAGGCTCGGGCTCCCCTAGGCTAAGGCTAGGGCTCCCCTAGCCTTCAGGCTAGGGCACCCCTAGGCTTTAGGCTCGGGCTCCCCTAGGCTAAGGCTAGGGCTCCCCTAGCCTTCAGGCTATGGCAACCCTAGGCTTTAGGCTCGGGCTCCCCTAGGCTAAGGCTAGGGCTCCCCTAGCCTTCAGGCTAGGGCACCCCTAGGCTTTAGGCTCGGGCTCCCCTAGGCTAAGGCTAAGGCTCCCCTAGCCTTCAGGCTAGGGCACCCCTAGGCTTTAGGCTCCACTAGGCTAAGGCTAGGGCTCCTCTAGCCTTCAGGCTAGGGCACCCCTAGGCTTTAGGCTCCCCTAGGCTAAGGCTAGGGCTCCCCTAGCCTTCAGGCTAGGGCACCCCTAGGCTTTAGGCTCCCCTAGGCTAAGGCTAGGGCTCCCCTAGCCTTCAGGCTAGGGCACCCCTAGGCTTTAGACTCGGGCTCCCCTAGGCTAAGGCTAGGGCTCCCCTAGCCTTCAGGCTAGGGCACCCCTAGGCTTTAGGCTCGGGCTCCCCTAGGCTAAGGCTAGGGCTCCCCTAGCCTTCAGGCTAGGGCACCCCTAGGCTTTAGGATCGGGCTCCCCTAGGCTAAGGCTAGGGCTCCCCTAGCCTTCAGGCTAGGGCACCCCTAGGCTTTAGGCTCGGGCTCCCCTAGGCTAAGGCTAGGGCTCCCCTAGCCTTCAGGCTAGGGCACCCCTAGGCTTTAGGCTCGGGCTCCCCTAGGCTAAGGCTAAGGCTCCCCTAGCCTTCAGGCTAGGGCACCCCTAGGCTTTAGGCTCGGCCTCCCCTAGGCTAAGGCTAGGGCTCCCCTAGCCTTCAGGCTAGGGCACCCCTAGGCTTTAGGCTCGGGCTCCCCTAGGCTAAGGCTAGGGCTCCCCTAGCCTTCAGGCTAGGGCACCCCTAGGCTTTAGGCTCCCCAAGGCTAAGGCTAGGGCTCCCCTAGCCTTCAGGCTAGGGCACCCCTAGGCTTTAGGCTCCCCTAGGCTAAGGCTAGGGCTCCCCTAGCCTTCAGGCTAGGGCACCCCTAGGCTTTAGGCTCGGGCTCCCCTAGGCTAAGGCTAGGGCTCCCCTAGCCTTCAGGCTAGGGCACCCCTAGGCTTTAAGCTCGGGCTCCCCTAGGCTAAGGCTAGGGCTCCCCTAGCCTTCAGGCTAGGGCACCCCTAGGCTTTAGGCTCGGGCTCCCCTAGGCTAAGGCTAGGGCTCCCCTAGCCTTCAGGCTAGGGCACCCCTAGGCTTTAGGCTCGGGCTCCCCTAGGCTAAGGCTAGGGCTCCCCTAGCCTTCAGGCTAGGGCACCCCTAGGCTTTAGGCTCGGGCTCCCCTAGGCTAAGGCTAGGGCTCCCCTAGCCTTCAGGCTAGGGCACCCCTAGGCTTTAGGCTCGGGCTCCCCTAGGCTAAGGCTAGGGCTCCCCTAGCCTTCAGGCTAGGGCACCCCTAGGCTTTAGGCTCGGCCTCCCCTAGGCTAAGGCTAGGGCTCCCCTAGCCTTCAGGCTAGGGCACCCCTAGGCTTTAGGCTCCCCTAGGCTAAGGCTAGGGCTCCCCTAGCCTTCAGGCTAGGGCACCCCTAGGCTTTAGGCTCCCCTAGGCTAAGGCTAGGGCTCCCCTAGCCTTCAGGCTAGGGCACCCCTAGGCTTTAGGCTCCCCTAGGCTAAGGCTAGGGCTCCCCTAGCCTTCAGGCTAGGGCACCCCAAGGCTTTAGGCTCGGGCTCCCCTAGGCTAAGGCTAGGGCTCCCCTAGCCTTCAGGCTGGGGCACCCCTAGGCTTTAGGCTCCCCTAGGCTATGGCTAGGGCTCCCCTAGCCTTCAGGCTAGGGCACCCCTAGGCTTTAGGCTCGGGCTCCCCTAGGCTAAGGCTAGGGCTCCCCTAGCCTTCAGGCTAGGGCACCCCTAGGCTTTAGGCTCCCCTAGGCTAAGGCTAAGGCTCCCCTAGCCTTCATGCTAGGGCACCCCTAGGCTTTAGGCTCGGGCTCCCCTAGGCTAAGGCTAGGGCTCCCCTAGCCTTCAGGCTAGGGCACCCCTAGGCTTTAGGCTCCCCTAGGCTAAGGCTAGGGCTCCCCTAGACTTCAGGCTAGGGTACCCCTAGGCTTTAGGCTCGGGCTCCCCTAGGCTAAGGCTAGGGCTCCCCTAGCCTTCAGGCTAGGGCACCCCTAGGCTTTAGGCTCCCCTAGGGTAAGGCTAGGGCTCCCCTAGCCTTCAGGCTAGGGCACCCCTAGGCTTTAGGCTCGGGCTCCCCTAGGCTAAGGCTAGGGCTCCCCTAGCCTTCAGGCTAGGGCACCCCTAGGCTTTAGGCTCCCCTAGACTAAGGCTAGGGCTCCCCTAGCCTTCAGGCTAGGGCACCCCTAGGCTTTAGGCTCGGGCTCCCCTAGGCTAAGGCTAGAGCTCCCCTAGCCTTCAGGCTAGGGCACCCCTAGGCTTTAGGCTCCCCTAGGCTAAGGCTAGGGCTCCCCTAGCCTTCAGGCTAGGGCACCCCTAGGCTTTAGGCTCGGGCTCCCCTAGGCTAAGGCTAGGGCTCCCCTAGCCTTCAGGCTAGGGCACCCCTAGGCTTTAGGCTCCCCTAGGCTAAGGCTAGGGCTCCCCTAGCCTTCAGGCTAGGGCACCCCTAGGCTTTAGGCTCGGGCTCCCCTAGGCTAAGGCTAGGGCTCCCCTAGCCTTCAGGCTAGGGCACCCCTAGGCTTTAGGCTCCCCTAGGCTAAGGCTAGGGCTCCCCTAGCCTTCAGGCTAGGGCACCCCTAGGCTTTAGGCTCGGGCTCCCCTAGGCTAAGGCTAGGGCTCCCCTAGCCTTCAGGCTAGGGCACCCCTAGGCTTTAGGCTCCCCTAGGCTAAGGCTAGGGCTCCCCTAGCCTTCAGGCTAGGGCACCCCTAGGCTTTAGGCTCGGGCTCCCCTAGGCTAAGGCTAGGGCTCCCCTAGCCTTCAGTCTAGGGCACCCCTAGGCTTTAGGCTCCCCTAGGCTAAGGCTAGGGCTCCCCTAGCCTTCAGGCTAGGGCACCCCTAGGCTTTAGGCTCGGGCTCCCCTAGGCTAAGGCTAGGGCTCCCCTAGCCTTCAGGCTAGGGCACCCCTAGGCTTTAGGCTCCCCTAGGCTAAGGCTAGGGCTCCCCTAGCCTTCAGGCAAGGGCACCCCTAGGCTTTAGGCTCGGGCTCCCCTAGGCAAAGCTAGGGCTCCCCTAGCCTTCAGGCTAGGGCACCCCTAGGCTTTAGGCTCCCCTAGGCTAAGGCTTGGGCTCCCCTAGCCTTCAGGCTAGGGCACCCCTAGGCTTTAGGCTCGGGCTCCCCTAGGCTAAGGCTAGGGCTCCCCTAGCCTTCAGGCTAGGGCACCCCTAGGCTTTAGGCTCGGGCTCCCCTAGGCTTAGGCTAGGGCTCCCCTAGCCTTCAGGCTAGGGCACCCCTAGGCTTTAGGCTCCCCTAGGCTAAGGCTAGGGCTCCCCTAGCCTTCAGGCTAGGGCACCCCTAGGCTTTAGGCTCGGGCTCCCCTAGGCTAAGGCTAGGGCTCCCCTAGCCTTCAGCCTAGGGCACCCCTAGGCTTTAGGCTCCCCTAGGCTAAGGCTAGGGCTCCCCTAGCCTTCAGGCTAGGGCACCCCTAGGCTTTAGGCTCGGGCTCCCCTAGGCTAAGGCTAGGGCTCCCCTAGCCTTCAGGCTAGGGCACCCCTAGGCTTTAGGCTCCCCTAGGCTAAGGCTAGGGCTCCCCTAGCCTTCAGGCTAGGGCACCCCTAGGCTTTAGGCTCGCGCTCCCCTAGGCTAAGGCTAGGGCTCCCCTAGCCTTCAGGCTAGGGCACCCCTAGGCTTTAGGCTCCCCTAGGCTAAGGCTAGGGCTCCCCTAGCCTTCAGGCTAGGGCACCCCTAGGCTTTAGGCTCGCGCTCCCCTAGGCTAAGGCTAGGGCTCCCCTAGCCTTCAGGCTAGGGCACCCCTAGGCTTTAGGCTCCCCTAGGCTAAGGCTAGGGCTCCCCTAGCCTTCAGGCTAGGGCACCCCTAGGCTTTAGGCTCGGGCTCCCCTAGGCTAAGGCTAGGGCTCCCCTAGCCTTCAGGCTAGGGCACCCCTAGGCTTTAGGCTCCCCTAGGCTAAGGCTAGGGCTCCCCTAGCCTTCAGGCTAGGGCACCCCTAGGCTTTAGGCTCGGGCTCCCCTAGGCTAAGGCTAGGGCTCCCCTAGCCTTCAGGCTAGGGCACCCTTAGGCTTTAGGCTCCCCTAGGCTAAGGCTATGTTTCCCCTAGCCTTCAGGCTAGGGCACACCTAGGCTTTAGGCTCGGGCTCCCCTAGGCTAAGGCTAGGGCTCCCCTAGCCTTCAGGCTAGGGCACCCCTAGGCTTTAGGCTCCCCTAGGCTAAGGCTAGGGCTCCCCTAGCCTTCAGGCTAGGGCACCCCTAGGCTTTAGGCTCGGGCTCCCCTAGGCTAAGGCTAGGGCTCCCCTAGCCTTCAGGCTAGGGCACCCCTAGGCTTTAGGCTCCCCTAGGCTAAGGCTAGGGCTCCCCTAGCCTTCAGGCTAGGGCACCCCTAGGCTTTAGGCTCGGGCTCCCCTAGGCTAAGGCTAGGGCTCCCCTAGCCTTCAGGCTAGGGCACCCCTAGGCTTTAGGCTCCCCTAGGCTAAGGCTAGGGCTCCCCTAGCCTTCAGGGTAGGGCACCCCTAGGCTTTAGGCTCGGGCTCCCCTAGGCTAAGGCTAGGGCTCCCCTAGCCTTCAGGCTACGGCACCCCTAGGCTTTAGGCTCCCCTACGCTAAGGCTAGGGCTCCCCTAGCCTTCAGGCTAGGGCACCCCTAGGCTTTAGGCTCGGGCTCCCCTAGGCTAAGGCTAGGGCTCCCCTAGCCATCAGGCTAGGGCACCCCTAGGCTTTAGGCTCCCCTAGGCTAAGCCTAGGGCTCCCCTAGCCTTCAGGCTAGGGCACCCCTAGGCTTTAGGCTCGGGCTCCCCTAGGCTAAGGCTAGGGCTCCCCTAGCCTTCAGGCTAGGGCACCCCTAGGCTTTAGGCTCCCCTAGGCTAAGGCTAGGGCTCCCCTAGCCTTCAGGCTAGGGCACCCCTAGGCTTTAGGCTCGGGCTCCCCTAGGCTAAGGCTAGGGCTCCCCTAGCCTTCAGGCTAGGGCACCCCTAGGCTTTAGGCTCCCCTAGGCTAAGCTAGGGCTCCCCTAGCCTTCAGGCTAGGGCACCCCTAGGCTTTAGGCTCGGGCTCCCCTAGGCTAAGGCTAGGGCTCCCCTAGGCTTCAGGCTCGGGCACCCCTAGGCTTTAGGCTCCCCTAGGCTAAGGCTAGGGCTCCCCTAGCCTTCAGGCTAGGGCACCCCTAGGCTTTAGGCTCGGGCTCCCCTAGGCTAAGGCTAGGGCTCCCCTAGCCTTCAGGCTAGGGCACCCCTAGGCTTTAGGCTCCCCTAGGCTAAGGCTAGGGCTCCCCTAGCCTTCAGGCTAGGGCACCCCTAGGCTTTAGGCTCGGGCTCCCCTAGGCTAAGGCTAGGGCTCCCCTAGCCTTCAGGCTAGGGCACCCCTAGGCTTTAGGCTCTCCTAGGCTAAGGGTAGGGCTCCCCTAGCCTTCAGGCTAGGGCACCCCTAGGCTTTAGGCTCGGGCTCCCCTAGGCTAAGGCTAGGGCTACCCTAGCCTTCAGGCTAGGGCACCCCTAGGCTTTAGGCTCCCCTAGGCTAAGGCTAGGGCTCCCCTAGCCTTCAGGCTAGGGCACCCCTAGGCTATAGGCTCGGCTCCCCTAGGCTAAGGCTAGGGCTCCCCTAGCCTTCAGGCTAGGGCACCCCTAGGCTTTAGGCTCCCCTAGGCTAAGGCTAGGGCTCCCCTAGCCTTCAGGCTAGGGCAGCCCTAGGCTTTAGGCTCGGGCTCCCCTAGGCTAAGGCTAGGGCTCCCCTAGGCTTCAGGCTAGGGCACCCCTAGGGTTTAGGCTCCCCTAGGCTAAGGCTAGGGCTCCCCTAGCCTTCAGGCTAGGGCACCCCTAGGCTTTAGGCTCGGGCTCCCCTAGGCTAAGGCTAGGGCTCCCCTAGCCTTCAGGCTAGGGCACCCCTAGGCTTTAGGCTCCCCTAGGCTAAGGCTAGGGCTCCCCTAGCCTTCAGGCTAGGGCACCCCTAGGCTTTAGGCTCGGGCTCCCCTAGGCTAAGGCTAGGGCTCCCCTAGCCTTCAGGCTAGGGCACCCCTAGGCTTTAGGCTCCCCTAGGCTAAGGCTAGGGCTCCCCTAGCCTTCAGGCTAGGGCACCCCTAGGCTTTAGGCTCGGGCTCCCCTAGGCTAAGGCTAGGGCTCCCCTAGCCTTCAGGCTAGGGCACCCCTAGGCTTTAGGCTCCCCTAGGCTAAGGCTAGGGCTCCCCTAGCCTTCAGGCTAGGGCACCCCTAGGCTTTAGGCTCCCCTAGGCTAAGGCTAGGGCTCCCCTAGCCTTCAGGCTAGGGCACCCCTAGGCTTTAGGCTCGGGCGCCCCTAGGCTAAGGCTAGGGCTCCCCTAGCCTTCAGGCTAGGGCACCCCTAGGCTTTAGGCTCCCCTAGGCTAAGGCTAGGGCTCCCCTAGCCTTCAGGCTAGGGCACCCCTAGGCTTTAGGCTCCCCTAGGCTAAGGCTAGGGCTCCCCTAGCCTTCAGGCTAGGGCACCCCTAGGCTTTAGGCTCGGGCTCCCCTAGGCTAAGGCTAGGGCTCCCCTAGCCTTCAGGCTAGGGCACCCCTAGGCTTTAGGCTCCCCTAGGCTAAGGCTAGGGCTCCCCTAGCCTTCAGGCTAGGGCACCCCTAGGCTTTAGGTTCGGGCTCCCCTAGGCTAAGGCTAGGGCTCCCCTAGCCTTCAGGCTAGGGCACCCCTAGGCTTTAGGCTCCCCTAGGCTAAGGCTAGGGCTCCCCTAGCCTTCAGGCTAGGGCACCCCTAGGCTTTAGGCTCGAGCTCCCCTAGGCTAAGGCTAGGGCTCCCCTAGCCTTCAGGCTAGGGCACCCCTAGGCTTAAGGCTCCCCTAGGCTAAGGCTAGGGCTCCCCTAGCCTTCAGGCTAGGGCACCCCTAGGCTTTAGGCTCCCCTAGGCTAAGGCTAGTGCTCCCCTAGCCTTCAGGCTAGGGCACCCCTAGGCTTTAGGCTCGGGCTCCCCTAGGCTAAGGCTAGGGCTCTCCTAGCCTTCAGGCTAGGGCACCCCTAGGCTTTAGGCTCCCCTAGGCTAAGGCTAGGGCTCCCCTAGCCTTCAGGCTAGGGCACCCCTAGGCTTTAGGCTCCCCTAGGCTAAGGCTAGGGCTCCCCTAGCTTCAGGCTAGGGCACCCCTAGGCTTTAGGCTCCCCTAGGCCAAGGCTAGGGCTCCCCTAGCCTTCAGGCTTGGGCACCCCTAGGCTTTAGGCTCCCCTAGGCCAAGGCTAGGGCTCCCCTAGCCTTCAGGCTAGGGCACCCCTAGGCTTTAGGCTCCCCTAGGCCAAGGCTAGGGCTCCCCTAGCCTTCAGGCTAGGGCACCCCTAGGCTTTAGGCTCCCCTAGGCCAAGGCTAGGGCTCCCCTAGCCTTCAGGCTAGGGCACCCCTAGGCTTTAGGCTCCCCTAGGCCAAGGCTAGGGCTCCCCTAGCCTTCAGGCTAGGGCACCCCTAGGCTTTAGGCTCCCCTAGGCCAAGGCTAGGGCTCCCCTAGCCTTCAGGCTAGGGCACCCCTAGGCTTTAGGCTCCCCTAGGCCAAGGCTAGGGCTCCCCTAGCCTTCAGGCTAGGGCACCCCTAGGCTTTAGGCTCCCCTAGGCCAAGGCTAGGGCTCCCCTAGCCTTCAGGCTAGGGCACCCCTAGGCTTTAGGCTCCCCTAGGCCAAGGCTAGGGCTCCCCTAGCCTTCAGGCTAGGGCACCCCTAGGCTTTAGGCTCCCCTAGGCCAAGGCTAGGGCTCCCCTAGCCTTCAGGCTAGGGCACCCCTAGGCTTTAGGCTCCCCTAGGCCAAGGCTAGGGCTCCCCTAGCCTTCAGGCTAGGGCACCCCTAGGCTTTAGGCTCCCCTAGGCCAAGGCTAGGGCTCCCCTAGCCTTCAGGCTAGGGCACCCCTAGGCTTTAGGCTCCCCTAGGCTAAGGCTAGGGCTCCCCTAGCCTTCAGCCTAGGGCACCCCTAGGCATTAGGCTCGGGCTCCCCTAGGCTAAGGCTAGGGCTCCCCTAGCCTTCAGCCTAGGGCACCCCTAGGCTTTAGGCTCGGGCTCCCCTAGGCTAAGGCTAGGGCTCCCCTAGCCTTCAGCCTAGGGCACCCCTAGGCTATAGGCTCGGGCTCCCCTAGGCTAAGGCTAGGGCTACCCTAGCCTTCAGCCTAGGGCACCCCTAGGCTTTAGGCTCGGGCTCCCCTAGGCTAAGGCTAGGGCTCCCCTAGCCTTCAGCCTAGGGCACCCCTAGGCTTTAGGCTCGGGCTCCCCTAGGCTAAGGCTAGGGCTCCCCTAGCCTTCAGCCTAGGGCACCCCTAGGCTTTAGGCTCGGGCTCCCCTAGGCTAAGGCTAGGGCTCCCCTAGCCTTCAGCCTAGGGCAACCCTAGGCTTTAGGCTCGGGCTCCCCTAGGCTAAGGCTAGGGCTCCCCTAGCCTTCAGCCTAGGGCACCCCTAGGCTTTAGGCTCGGGCTCCCCTAGGCTAAGGCTAGGGCTCCCCTAGCCTTCAGCCTAGGGCACCCCTAGGCTTTAGGCTCGGGCTCCCCTAGGCTAAGGCTAGGGCTCCCCTAGCCTTCAGCCTAGGGCACCCCTAGGCTTTAGGCTCGGGCTCCCCTAGGCTAAGGCTAGGGCTCCCCTAGCCTTCAGCCTAGGGCACCCCTAGGCTTTAGGCTCGGGCTCCCCTAGGCTAAGGCTAGGGCTCCCCTAGCCTTCAGCCTAGGGCACCCCTAGGCTTTAGGCTCGGGCTCCCCTAGGCTAAGGCTAGGGCTCCCCTAGCCTTCAGCCTAGGGCACCCC
This sequence comes from Tenrec ecaudatus, assembly GCF_050624435.1. Taxonomy (NCBI): domain Eukaryota; kingdom Metazoa; phylum Chordata; class Mammalia; order Afrosoricida; family Tenrecidae; genus Tenrec; species Tenrec ecaudatus. The sequence goes on from NW_027458219.1 coordinate 36,456, forward strand.
TAGGCTTTAGGCTCGGGCTCCCCTAGGCTAAGGCTAGGGCTCCACTAGCCTTCAGCCTAGGGCACCCCTAGGCTTTAGGCTCGGGCTCCCCTAGGCTAAGGCTAGGGCTCCCCTAGCCTTCAGGCTAGGGCACCCCTAGGCTTTAGGCTCGGGCTCCCCTAGGCTAAGGCTAGGGCTCCCCTAGCCTTCAGGCTAGGGCACCCCTAGGCTTTAGGCTCGGGCTCCCCTAGGCTAAGGCTAGGGCTCCCCTAGCCTTCAGGCTAGGGCACCCCTAGGCTTTAGGCTCGGGCTCCCGTAGGCTAAGGCTAGGACTCCCCTAGCCTTCAGGCTAGGGCACCCCTAGGCTTTAGGCTCGGGCTCCCCTAGGCTAAGGCTAGGGCTCCCCTAGCCTTCAGGCTAGGGCACCCCTAGGCTTTAGGCTCGGGCTCCCCTAGGCTAAGGCTAGGGCTCCCCTAGCCTTCAGGCTAGGGCACCCCTAGGCTTTAGGCTCGGGCTCCCCTAGGCTAAGGCTAGGGCTCCCCTAGCCTTCAGGCTAGGGCACCCCTAGGCTTTAGGCTCGGGCTACCCTAGGCTAAGGCTAGGGCTCCCCTAGCCTTCAGGCAAGGGCACCCCCAGGCTTTAGGCTCGGGCTCCCCTAGGCTAAGGCTAGGGCTCCCCTAGCCTTCAGGCTAGGGCACCCCTAGGCTTTAGGCTCGGGCTCCCCTAGGCTAAGGCTAGGGCTCCCCTAGCCTTCAGGCTAGGGCACCCCTAGGCTTTAGGCTCGGGCTCCCCTAGGCTAAGGCTAGGGCTCCCCTAGCCTTCAGGCTAGGGCACCCCTAGGCTTTAGGCTCGGGCTCCCCTAGGCTAAGGCTAGGGCTCCCCTAGCCTTCAGCCTAGGGCACCCCTAGGCTTTAGGCTCGGGCTCCCCTAGGCTAAGGCTAGGGCTCCCCTAGCCTTCAGCCTAGGGCACCCCTAGGCTTTAGGCTCCCCTAGGCTAAGGCTAGGGCTCCCCTAGCCTTCAGCCTAGGGCACCCCTAGGCTTTAGGCTCCCCTAGGCTAAGGCTAGGGCTCCCCTAGCCTTCAGCCTAGGGCACCCCTAGGCTTTAGGCTCCCCTAGGCTAAGGCTAGGGCTCCCCTAGCCTTCAGCCTAGGGCACCCCTAGGCTTTAGGCTCGGGCTCCCCTAGGCTAAGGCTAGGGCTCCCCTAGCCTTCAGGCTAGGGCACCCCTAGGCTTTAGGCTCGGGCTCCCCTAGGCTAAGGCTAGGGCTCCCCTAGCCTTCAGGCTAGGGCAACCCTAGGCTTTAGGCTCGGGCTCCCCTAGGCTAAGGCTAGGGCTCCCCTAGCCTTCAGGCTAGGGCACCCCTAGGCTTTAGGCTCGGGCTCCCCTAGGCTAAGGTTAGGGCTCCCCTAGCCTTCAGGCTAGGGCACCCCTAGGCTTTAGGCTCGGGCTCCCCTAGGCTAAGGCTAGGGCTCCCCTAGCCTTCAGGCTAGGGCACCCCTAGGCTTTAGGCTCGGGCTCCCCTAGGCTAAGGCTAGGGCTCCCCTAGCCTTCAGGCTAGGGCACCCCTAGGCTTTAGGCTCGGGCTCCCCTAGGCTAAGGCTAGGGCTCCCCTAGCCTTCAGGCTAGGGCACCCCTAGGCTTTAGGCTCGGGCTCCCCTAGGCTAAGGCTAGGGCTCCCCTAGCCTTCAGGCTAGGGCACCCCTAGGCTTTAGGCTCGGGCTCCCCTAGGCTAAGGCTAGGGCTCCCCTAGCCTTCAGGCTAGGGCACCCCTAGGCTTTAGGCTCGGGCTCCCCTAGGCTAAGGCTAGGGCTCCCCTAGCCTTCAGGCTAGGGCACCCCTAGGCTTTAGGCTCGGGCTCCCCTAGGCTAAGGCTAGGGCTCCCCTAGCCTTCAGGCTAGGGCACCCCTAGGCTTTAGGCTCGGGCTCCCCTAGGCTAAGGCTAGGGCTCCCCTAGCCTTCAGCCTAGGGCACCCCTAGGCTTTAGGCTCGGGCTCCCCTAGGCTAAGGCTAGGGCTCCCCTAGCCTTCAGCCTAGGGCACCCCTAGGCTTTAGGCTCGGGCTCCCCTAGGCTAAGGCTAGGGCTCCCCTAGCCTTCAGCCTAGGGCACCCCTAGGCTTTAGGCTCGGGCTCCCCTAGGCTAAGGCTAGGGCTCCCCTAGCCTTCAGCCTAGGGCACCCCTAGGCTTTAGGCTCGGGCTCTCCTAGGCTGAAGGCTAGGGCTCCCCTAGCCTTCAGCCTAGGGCACCCCTAGGCTTTAGGCTCCCCTAGGCTGAAGGCTAGGGCTCCCCTAGCCTTCAGCCTAGGGCACCCCTAGGCTTTAGGCTCCCCTAGGCTGAAGGCTAGGGCTCCCCTAGCCTTCAGCCTAGGGCACCCCTAGGCTTTAGGCTCCCCTAGGCTGAAGGCTAGGGCTCCCCTAGCCTTCAGCCTAGGGCACCCCTAGGCTTTAGGCTCCCCTAGGCTGAAGGCTAGGGCTCCCCTAGGCTTCAGCCTAGGGCACCCCTAGGCTTTAGGCTCCCCTAGGCTGAAGGCTAGGGCTCCCCTAGCCTTCAGCCTAGGGCACCCCTAGGCTTTAGGCTCCCCTAGGCTGAAGGCTAGGGCTCCCCTAGCCTTCAGCCTAGGGCACCCCTAGGCTTTAGGCTCCCCTAGTCTGAAGGCTAGGGCTCCCCTAGCCTTCAGCCTAGGGCACCCCTAGGCTTTAGGCTCCCCTAGGCTGAAGGCTAGGGCTCCCCTAGCCTTCAGCCTAGGGCACCCCTAGGCTTTAGGCTCCCCTAGGCTGAAGGCTAGGGCTCCCCTAGCCTTCAGCCTAGGGCACCCCTAGGCTTTAGGCTCCCCTAGGCTGAAGGCTAGGGCTCCCCTAGCCTTCAGCCTAGGGCACCCCTAGGCTTTAGGCTCCCCTAGGCTGAAGGCTAGGGCTCCCCTAGCCTTCAGCCTAGGGCACCCCTAGGCTTTAGGCTCCCCTAGGCTGAAGGCTAGGGCTCCCCTAGCCTTCAGGCTAGGGCAGCCCTAGGCTTTAGGCTCCCCTAGGCTGAAGGCTAGGGCTCCCCTAGCCTTCAGGCTAGGGCACCCCTAGGCTTTAGGCTCCCCTAGGCTGAAGGCTAGGGCTCCCCTAGCCTTCAGGCTAGGGCACCCCTAGGCTTTAGGCTCCCCTAGGCTGAAGGCTAGGGCTCCCCTAGCCTTCAGTCTAGGGCACCCCTAGGCTTTAGGCTCCCCTAGGCTGAAGGCTAGGGCTCCACTAGCCTTCAGGCTAGGGCACCCCTAGGCTTTAGGCTCCCCTAGGCTGAAGGTTGGGCTCCCCTAGCCTTCAGGCTAGGGCACCCCTAGGCTTTAGGCTCCCCTAGGCTAGGCTAGGGCACCCCTAGGCTTTAGGCTCCCTTAGGCTGAAGGCTAGGGCTCCCCTAGCCTTCAGGCTAGGGCACCCCTAGGCTTTAGGCTCCCCTAGGCTGAAGGCTAGGGCTCCCCTAGCCTTCAGGCTAGGGCACCCCTAGGCTTTAGGCCCCCCTAGGCTGAAGGCTAGGGCTCCCCTAGCCTTCAGGCTAGGGCACCCCTAGGCTTTAGGCTCCCCTAGGCTGAAGGCTAGGGCTCCCCTAGCCTTCAGGCTAGGGCACCCCTAGGCTTTAGGCTCCCCTAGGCTGAAGGCTAGGGCTCCACTAGCCTTCAGGCTAGGGCACCCCTAGGCTTTAGGCTCCCCTAGGCTGAAGGCTAGGGCTCCCCTAGCCTTCAGGCTAGGGCACCCCTAGGCTTTAGGCTCCCCTAGGCTGAAGGCTAGGGCTCCCCTAGCCTTCAGGCTAGGGCACCCCTAGGCTTTAGGCTCCCCTAGGCTGAAGGCTAGGGCTCCCCTAGCCTTCAGGCTAGGGCACCCCTAGGCTTTAGGCTCCCCTAGGCTGAAGGCTAGGGCTCCCCTAGCCTTCAGGCTAGGGCACCCCTAGGCTTTAGGCTCCCCTAGGCTGAAGGCTAGGGCTCCCCTAGCCTTCAGGCTAGGGCACCCCTAGGCTTTAGGCTCCCCTAGGCTGAAGGCTAGGGCTCCCCTAGCCTTCAGGCTAGGGCACCCCTAGGCTTTAGGCTCCCCTAGGCTGAAGGCTAGGGCTCCCCTAGCCTTCAGGCTAGGGCACCCCTAGGCTTTAGGCTCCCCTAGGCTGAAGGCTAGGGCTCCCCTAGACTTCAGCCTAGGGCACCCCTAGGCTTTAGGCTCCCCTAGGCTGGAGGCTAGGGCTCCCCTAGCCTTCAGCCTAGGGCACCCCTAGGCTTTAGGCTCCCCTAGGCTGGAGGCTAGGGCTCCCCTAGCCTTCAGCCTAGGGCACCCCTAGGCTTTAGGCTCCCCTAGGCTGAAGGCTCGGGCTCCCCTAGCCTTCAGCCTAGGGCACCCCTAGGCTTTAGGCTCCCCTAGGCTGAAGGCTCGGGCTCCCCTAGCCTTCAGCCTAGGGCACCCCTAGGCTTTAGGCTCCCCTAGGCTGAAGGCTAGGGCTCCCCTAGGCTAAGGCTAGGGCTACCCTAGCCTTCAGCCTAGGGCACCCCTAGGCTTTAGGCTCCCCTAGGCTGAAGGCTAGGGCTCCCCTAGGCTAAGGCTAGGGCTACCCTAGCCTTCAGCCTAGGGCACCCCTAGGCTTTAGGCTAGGGCTCCCCTAGGCTAAGGCTAGGGCTCCCCTAGCCTTCAGCCTAGGGCACCCCTAGGCTTTAGGCTAGGGCTCCCCTAGGCTAAGGCTAGGGCTCCCCTAGCCTTCAGCCTAGGGCACCCCTAGGCTTTAGGCTAGGGCTCCCCTAGGCTAAGGCTAGGGCTCCCCTGGCCTTCAGCCTAGGGCACCCCTAGGCTTTAGGCTAGGGCTCCCCTAGGCTAAGGCTAGGGCTCCCCTAGCCTTCAGCCTAGGGCACCCCTAGGCTTTAGGCTAGGGCTCCCCTAGGCTAAGGCTAGGGCTCCCCTAGCCTTCAGCCTAGGGCACCCCTAGGCTTTAGGCTCCCCTAGGCTGAAGGCTAGGGCTCCCCTAGCCTTCAGGCTAGGGCACCCCTAGGCTTTAGGCTCCCCTAGGCTGAAGGCTAGGGCTCCCCTAGCCTTCAGGCTAGGGCACCCCTAGGCTTTAGGCTCCCCTAGGCTGAAGGCTAGGGCTCCCCTAGCCTTCAGGCTAGGGCACCCCTAGGCTTTAGGCTCCCCTAGGCTGAAGGCTAGGGCTCCCCTAGCCTTCAGGCTAGGGCACCCCTAGGCTTTAGGCTCCCCTAGGCTGAAGGCTAGGGCTCCCCTAGCCTTCAGGCTAGGGCACCCCTAGGCTTTAGGCCCCCCTAGGCTGAAGGCTAGGGCTCCCCTAGCCTTCAGGCTAGGGCACCCCTAGGCTTTAGGCTCCCCTAGGCTGAAGGCTAGGGCTCCCCTAGCCTTCAGGCTAGGGCACCCCTAGGCTTTAGGCTCCCCTAGGCTGAAGGCTAGGGCTCCCCTAGCCTTCAGGCTAGGGCACCCCTAGGCTTTAGGCTCCCCTAGGCTGAAGGCTAGGGCTCCCCTAGCCTTCAGGCTAGGGCACCCCTAGGCTTTAGGCTCCCCTAGGCTGAAGGCTAGGGCTCCCCTAGCCTTCAGGCTAGGGCACCCCTAGGCTTTAGGCTCCCCTAGGCTGAAGGCTAGGGCTCCCCTAGCCTTCAGGCTAGGGCACCCCTAGGCTTTAGGCTCCCCTAGGCTGAAGGCTAGGGCTCCCCTAGCCTTCAGGCTAGGGCACCCCTAGGCTTTAGGCTCCCCTAGGCTGAAGGCTAGGGCTCCCCTAGCCTTCAGGCTAGGGCACCCCTAGGCTTTAGGCTCCCCTAGGCTGAAGGCTAGGGCTCCCCTAGCCTTCAGGCTAGGGCACCCCTAGGCTTTAGGCTCCCCTAGGCTGAAGGCTAGGGCTCCCCTAGCCTTCAGGCTAGGGCACCCCTAGGCTTTAGGCTCCCCTAGGCTGAAGGCTAGGGCTCCCCTAGCCTTCAGGCTAGGGCACCCCTAGGCTTTAGGCTCCCCTAGGCTGAAGGCTAGGGCTCCCCTAGACTTCAGCCTAGGGCACCCCTAGGCTTTAGGCTCCCCTAGGCTGGAGGCTAGGGCTCCCCTAGCCTTCAGCCTAGGGCACCCCTAGGCTTTAGGCTCCCCTAGGCTGGAGGCTAGGGCTCCCCTAGCCTTCAGCCTAGGGCACCCCTAGGCTTTAGGCTCCCCTAGGCTGAAGGCTCGGGCTCCCCTAGCCTTCAGCCTAGGGCACCCCTAGGCTTTAGGCTCCCCTAGGCTGAAGGCTCGGGCTCCCCTAGCCTTCAGCCTAGGGCACCCCTAGGCTTTAGGCTCCCCTAGGCTGAAGGCTAGGGCTCCCCTAGGCTAAGGCTAGGGCTACCCTAGCCTTCAGCCTAGGGCACCCCTAGGCTTTAGGCTCCCCTAGGCTGAAGGCTAGGGCTCCCCTAGGCTAAGGCTAGGGCTACCCTAGCCTTCAGCCTAGGGCACCCCTAGGCTTTAGGCTAGGGCTCCCCTAGGCTAAGGCTAGGGCTCCCCTAGCCTTCAGCCTAGGGCACCCCTAGGCTTTAGGCTAGGGCTCCCCTAGGCTAAGGCTAGGGCTCCCCTAGCCTTCAGCCTAGGGCACCCCTAGGCTTTAGGCTAGGGCTCCCCTAGGCTAAGGCTAGGGCTCCCCTGGCCTTCAGCCTAGGGCACCCCTAGGCTTTAGGCTAGGGCTCCCCTAGGCTAAGGCTAGGGCTCCCCTGGCCTTCAGCCTAGGGCACCCCTAGGCTTTAGGCTAGGGCTCCCCTAGGCTAAGGCTAGGGCTCCCCTAGCCTTCAGCCTAGGGCACCCCTAGGCTTTAGGCTCCCCTAGGCTGAAGGCTAGGGCTCCCCTAGCCTTCAGGCTAGGGCACCCCTAGGCTTTAGGCTCCCCTAGGCTGAAGGCTAGGGCTCCCCTAGCCTTCAGGCTAGGGCACCCCTAGGCTTTAGGCTCCCCTAGGCTGAAGGCTAGGGCTCCCCTAGCCTTCAGGCTAGGGCACCCCTAGGCTTTAGGCTCCCCTAGGCTGAAGGCTAGGGCTCCCCTAGCCTTCAGGCTAGGGCACCCCTAGGCTTTAGGCTCCCCTAGGCTGAAGGCTAGGGCTCCCCTAGCCTTCAGCCTAGGGCACCCCTAGGCTTTAGGCTCCCCTAGGCTGAAGGCTAGGGCTCCCCTAGCCTTCAGCCTAGGGCACCCCTAGGTTTAGGCTCCCCTAGGCTGGAGGCTAGGGCTCCCCTAGCCTTCAGCCTAGGGCACCCCTAGGCTTTAGTCTCCCCTAGGCTGGAGGCTAGGGCTCCCCTAGCCTTCAGCCTAGGGCACCCCTAGGCTTTAGGCGCCCCTAGGCTGAAGGCTAGGGCTCCCCTAGCCTTCAGCCTAGGGCACCCCTAGGCTTTAGGCTCCCCTAGGCTGAAGGCTCGGGCTCCCCTAGCCTACAGCCTAGGGCACCCCTAGGCTTTAGGCTCCCCTAGGCTGAAGGCTAGGGCTCCCCTAGGCTAAGGCTAGGGCTACCCTAGCCTTCAGCCTAGGGCACCCCTAGGCTTTAGGCTCCCCTAGGCTGAAGGCTAGGGCTCCCCTAGGCTAAGGCTAGGGCTACCCTAGCCTTCAGCCTAGGGCACCCCTAGGCTTTAGGCTAGGGCTCCCCTAGGCTAAGGCTAGGGCTCCCCTAGCCTTCAGCCTAGGGCACCCCTAGGCTTTAGGCTAGGGCTCCCCTAGGCTAAGGCTAGGGCTCCCCTAGCCTTCAGCCTAGGGCACCCCTAGGCTTTAGGCTAGGGCTCCCCTAGGCTAAGGCTAGGGCTCCCCTGGCCTTCAGCCTAGGGCACCCCTAGGCTTTAGGCTAGGGCTCCCCTAGGCTAAGGCTAGGGCTCCCCTAGCCTTCAGCCTAGGGCACCCCTAGGCTTTAGGCTAGGGCTCCCCTAGGCTAAGGCTAGGGCTCCCCTAGCCTTCAGCCTAGGGCACCCCTAGGCTTTAGGCTAGGGCTCCCCTAGGCTAAGGCTAGGGCTCCCCTAGCCTTCAGCCTAGGGCACCCCTAGGCTTTAGGCTAGGGCTCCCCTAGGCTAAGGCTAGGGCTCCCCTAGCCTTCAGCCTAGGGCACCCCTAGGCTTTAGGCTAGGGCGCCCCTAGGCTAAGGCTAGGGCTCCCCTAGCCTTCAGCCTAGGGCACCCCTAGGCTTTAGGCTAGGGCTCCCCTAGGCTAAGGCTAGGGCTCCCCTAGCCTTCAGCCTAGGGCACCCCTAGGCTTTAGGCTAGGGCTCCCCTAGGCTAAGGCTAGGGCTCCCCAAGCCTTCAGCCTAGGGCACCCCTAGGCTTTAGGCTCCCCTAGGCTAAGGCTAGGGCTCACCTAGCCTTCAGCCTAGGGCACCCCTAGGTTTTAGGCTCCCCTAGGCTAAGGCTAGGGCTCCCCTAGCCTTCAGCCTAGGGCACCCCTAGGCTTTAGGCTCCCCTAGGCTGAAGGCTAGGGCTCCCCTAGCCTTCAGGCTAGGGCACCCCTAGGCTTTAGGCTCCCCTAGGCTGAAGGCTAGGGCTCCCCTAGCCTTCAGGCTAGGGCACCCCTAGGCTTTAGGCTCCCCTAGGCTGAAGGCTAGGGCTCCCCTAGCCTTCAGGCTAGGGCACCCCTAGGCTTTAGGCTCCCCTAGGCTGAAGGCTAGGGCTCCCCTAGCCTTCAGGCTAGGGCACCCCTAGGCTTTAGGCTCCCCTAGGCTGAAGGCTAGGGCTCCCCTAGCCTTCAGGCTAGGGCACCCCTAGGCTTTAGGCTCCCCTAGGCTGAAGGCTAGGGCTCCCCTAGCCTTCAGGCTAGGGCACCCCTAGGCTTTAGGCTCCCCTAGGCTGAAGGCTAGGGCTCCCCTAGCCTTCAGGCTAGGGCACCCCTAGGCTTTAGGCTCCCCTAGGCTGAAGGCTAGGGCTCCCCTAGCCTTCAGGCTAGGGCACCCCTAGGCTTTAGGCTCCCCTAGGCTGAAGGCTAGGGCTCCCCTAGCCTTCAGGCTAGGGCACCCCTAGGCTTTAGGCTCCCCTAGGCTGAAGGCTAGGGCTCCCCTAGCCTTCAGGCTAGGGCACCCCTAGGCTTTAGGCTCCCCTAGGCTGAAGGCTAGGGCTCCCCTAGCCTTCAGGCTAGGGCACCCCTAGGCTTTAGGCTCCCCTAGGCTGAAGGCTAGGGCTCCCCTAGCCTTCAGGCTAGGGCACCCCTAGGCTTTAGGCTCCCCTAGGCTGGAGGCTAGGGCTCCCCTAGCCTTCAGCCTAGGGCACCCCTAGGCTTTAGGCTCCCCTAGGCTGGAGGCTAGGGCTCCCCTAGCCTTCAGCCTAGGGCACCCCTAGGCTTTAGGCTCCCCTAGGCTGGAGGCTAGGGCTCCCCTAGCCTTCAGCCTAGGGCACCCCTAGGCTTTAGGCTCCCCTAGGCTGAAGGCTCGGGCTCCCCTAGCCTTCAGCCTAGGGCACCCCTAGGCTTTAGGCTCCCCTAGGCTGAAGGCTAGGGCTCCCCTAGGCTAAGGCTAGGGCTACCCTAGCCTTCAGCCTAGGGCACCACTAGGCTTTAGGCTCCCCTAGGCTGAAGGCTAGGGCTCCCCTAGGCTAAGGCTAGGGCTACCCTAGCCTTCAGCCTAGGGCACCCCTAGGCTTTAGGCTAGGGCTCCCCTAGGCTAAGGCTAGGGCTCCCCTAGCCTTCAGCCTAGGGCACCCCTAGGCTTTAGGCTAGGGCTCCCCTAGGCTAAGGCTAGGGCTCCCCTAGCCTTCAGCCTAGGGCACCCCTAGGCTTTAGGCTAGGGCTCCCCTAGGCTAAGGCTAGGGCTCCCCTGGCCTTCAGCCTAGGGCACCCCTAGGCTTTAGGCTAGGGCTCCCCTAGGCTAAGGCTAGGGCTCCCCTGGCCTTCAGCCTAGGGCACCCCTAGGCTTTAGGCTAGGGCTCCCCTAGGCTAAGGCTAGGGCTCCCCTAGCCTTCAGCCTAGGGCACCCCTAGGCTTTAGGCTCCCCTAGGCTGAAGGCTAGGGCTCCCCTAGCCTTCAGGCTAGGGCACCCCTAGGCTTTAGGCTCCCCTAGGCTGAAGGCTAGGGCTCCCCTAGCCTTCAGGCTAGGGCACCCCTAGGCTTTAGGCTCCCCTAGGCTGAAGGCTAGGGCTCCCCTAGCCTTCAGGCTAGGGCACCCCTAGGCTTTAGGCTCCCCTAGGCTGAAGGCTAGGGCTCCCCTAGCCTTCAGCCTAGGGCACCCCTAGGCTTTAGGCTCCCCTAGGATGAAGGCTCGGGCTCCCCTAGCCTACAGCCTAGGGCACCCCTAGGCTTTAGGCTCCCCTAGGCTGAAGGCTAGGGCTCCCCTAGGCTAAGGCTAGGGCTACCCTAGCCTTCAGCCTAGGGCACCCCTAGGCTTTAGGCTCCCCTAGGCTGAAGGCTAGGGCTCCCCTAGGCTAAGGCTAGGGCTCCCCTAGCCTTCAGCCTAGGGCACCCCTAGGCTTTAGGCTAGGGCTCCCCTAGGATAAGGCTAGGGCTCCCCTGGCCTTCAGCCTAGGGCACCCCTAGGCTTTAGGCTAGGGCTCCCCTAGGCTAAGGCTAGGGCTCCCCTGGCCTTCAGCCTAGGGCACCCCTAGGCTTTAGGCTAGGGCTCCCCTAGGCTAAGGCTAGGGCTCCCCTAGCCTTCAGCCTAGGGCACCCCTAGGCTTTAGGCTAGGGCTCCCCTAGGCTAAGGCTAGGGCTCCCCTAGCCTTCAGCCTAGGGCACCCCTAGGCTTTAGGCTAGGGCTCCCCTAGGCTAAGGCTAGGGCTCCCCTAGCCTTCAGCCTAGGGCACCCCTAGGCTTTAGGCTAGGGCTCCCCTAGGCTAAGGCTAGGGCTCCCCTAGCCTTCAGCCTAGGGCACCCCTAGGCTTTAGGCTAGGGCGCCCCTAGGCTAAGGCTAGGGCTCCCCTAGCCTTCAGCCTAGGGCACCCCTAGGCTTTAGGCTAGGGCTCCCCTAGGCTAAGGCTAGGGCTCCCCTAGCCTTCAGCCTAGGGCACCCCTAGGCTTTAGGCTAGGGCTCCCCTAGGCTAAGGCTAGGGCTCCCCAAGCCTTCAGCCTAGGGCACCCCTAGGCTTTAGGCTCCCCTAGGCTAAGGCTAGGGCTCCCCTAGCCTTCAGCCTAGGGCACCCCTAGGTTTTAGGCTCCCCTAGGCTAAGGCTAGGGCTCCCCTAGCCTTCAGCCTAGGGCACCCCTAGGCTTTAGGCTCCCCTAGGCTAAGGCTAGGGCTCCCCTAGCCTTCAGCCTAGGGCACCCCTAGGCTTTAGGCTCCCCTAGGCTAAGGCTAGGGCTCCCCTAGCCTTCAGCCTAGGGCACCCCTAGGCTTTAGGCTCCCCTAGGCTAAGGCTAGTGCTCCCCTAGCCTTCAGCCTAGGGCACCCCTAGGCTTTAGGCTCCCCTAGGCTAAGGCTAGGGCTCCCCTAGCCTTCAGCCTAGGGCACCCCTAGGCTTTAGGCTCGGGCTCCCCTAGGCTAAGGCTAGGGCTCCCCTAGCCTTCAGCCTAGGGCACCCCTAGGCTTTAGGCTCGGGCTCCCCTAGGCTAAGGCTAGGGCTCCCCTAGCCTTCAGCCTAGGGCACCCCTAGGCTTTAGGCTCGGGCTCCCCTAGGCTAAGGCTAGGGCTCCCCTAGCCTTCAGCCTAGGGCACCCCTAGGCTTTAGGCTCGGGCTCCCCTAGGCTAAGGCTAGGGCTCCCCTAGCCTTCAGCCTAGGGCACCCCTAGGCTTTAGGCTCGGGCTCCCCTAGGCTAAGGCTAGGGCTCCCCTAGCCTTCAGCCTAGGGCACCCCTAGGCTTTAGGCTCGGGCTCCCCTAGGCTAAGGCTAGGGCTCCCCTAGCCTTCAGCCTAGGGCACCCCTAGGCTTTAGGCTCGGGCTCCCCTAGGCTAAGGCTAGGGCTCCCCTAGCCTTCAGCCTAGGGCACCCCTAGGCTTTAGGCTCGGGCTCCCCTAGGCTAAGGCTAGGGCTCCCCTAGCCTTCAGCCTAGGGCACCCCTAGGCTTTAGGCTCGGGCTCCCCTAGGCTAAGGCTAGGGCTCCCCTAGCCTTCAGCCTAGGGCACCCCTAGGCTTTAGGCTCGGGCTCCCCTAGGCTAAGGCTAGGGCTCCCCTAGCCTTCAGGCTAGGGCACCCCTAGGCTTTAGGCTCCCCTAGGCTGAAGGCTAGGGCTCCCCTAGCCTTCAGTCTAGGGCACCCCTAGGCTTTAGGCTCCCCTAGGCTGAAGGCTAGGGCTCCACTAGCCTTCAGGCTAGGGCACCCCTAGGCTTTAGGCTCCCCTAGGCTGAAGGTTGGGCTCCCCTAGCCTTCAGGCTAGGGCACCCCTAGGCTTTAGGCTCCCCTAGGCTAGGCTAGGGCACCCCTAGGCTTTAGGCTCCCTTAGGCTGAAGGCTAGGGCTCCCCTAGCCTTCAGGCTAGGGCACCCCTAGGCTTTAGGCTCCCCTAGGCTGAAGGCTAGGGCTCCCCTAGCCTTCAGGCTAGGGCACCCCTAGGCTTTAGGCCCCCCTAGGCTGAAGGCTAGGGCTCCCCTAGCCTTCAGGCTAGGGCACCCCTAGGCTTTAGGCTCCCCTAGGCTGAAGGCTAGGGCTCCCCTAGCCTTCAGGCTAGGGCACCCCTAGGCTTTAGGCTCCCCTAGGCTGAAGGCTAGGGCTCCACTAGCCTTCAGGCTAGGGCACCCCTAGGCTTTAGGCTCCCCTAGGCTGAAGGCTAGGGCTCCCCTAGCCTTCAGGCTAGGGCACCCCTAGGCTTTAGGCTCCCCTAGGCTGAAGGCTAGGGCTCCCCTAGCCTTCAGGCTAGGGCACCCCTAGGCTTTAGGCTCCCCTAGGCTGAAGGCTAGGGCTCCCCTAGCCTTCAGGCTAGGGCACCCCTAGGCTTTAGGCTCCCCTAGGCTGAAGGCTAGGGCTCCCCTAGCCTTCAGGCTAGGGCACCCCTAGGCTTTAGGCTCCCCTAGGCTGAAGGCTAGGGCTCCCCTAGCCTTCAGGCTAGGGCACCCCTAGGCTTTAGGCTCCCCTAGGCTGAAGGCTAGGGCTCCCCTAGCCTTCAGGCTAGGGCACCCCTAGGCTTTAGGCTCCCCTAGGCTGAAGGCTAGGGCTCCCCTAGCCTTCAGGCTAGGGCACCCCTAGGCTTTAGGCTCCCCTAGGCTGAAGGCTAGGGCTCCCCTAGACTTCAGCCTAGGGCACCCCTAGGCTTTAGGCTCCCCTAGGCTGGAGGCTAGGGCTCCCCTAGCCTTCAGCCTAGGGCACCCCTAGGCTTTAGGCTCCCCTAGGCTGGAGGCTAGGGCTCCCCTAGCCTTCAGCCTAGGGCACCCCTAGGCTTTAGGCTCCCCTAGGCTGAAGGCTCGGGCTCCCCTAGCCTTCAGCCTAGGGCACCCCTAGGCTTTAGGCTCCCCTAGGCTGAAGGCTCGGGCTCCCCTAGCCTTCAGCCTAGGGCACCCCTAGGCTTTAGGCTCCCCTAGGCTGAAGGCTAGGGCTCCCCTAGGCTAAGGCTAGGGCTACCCTAGCCTTCAGCCTAGGGCACCCCTAGGCTTTAGGCTCCCCTAGGCTGAAGGCTAGGGCTCCCCTAGGCTAAGGCTAGGGCTACCCTAGCCTTCAGCCTAGGGCACCCCTAGGCTTTAGGCTAGGGCTCCCCTAGGCTAAGGCTAGGGCTCCCCTAGCCTTCAGCCTAGGGCACCCCTAGGCTTTAGGCTAGGGCTCCCCTAGGCTAAGGCTAGGGCTCCCCTAGCCTTCAGCCTAGGGCACCCCTAGGCTTTAGGCTAGGGCTCCCCTAGGCTAAGGCTAGGGCTCCCCTGGCCTTCAGCCTAGGGCACCCCTAGGCTTTAGGCTAGGGCTCCCCTAGGCTAAGGCTAGGGCTCCCCTAGCCTTCAGCCTAGGGCACCCCTAGGCTTTAGGCTAGGGCTCCCCTAGGCTAAGGCTAGGGCTCCCCTAGCCTTCAGCCTAGGGCACCCCTAGGCTTTAGGCTCCCCTAGGCTGAAGGCTAGGGCTCCCCTAGCCTTCAGGCTAGGGCACCCCTAGGCTTTAGGCTCCCCTAGGCTGAAGGCTAGGGCTCCCCTAGCCTTCAGGCTAGGGCACCCCTAGGCTTTAGGCTCCCCTAGGCTGAAGGCTAGGGCTCCCCTAGCCTTCAGGCTAGGGCACCCCTAGGCTTTAGGCTCCCCTAGGCTGAAGGCTAGGGCTCCCCTAGCCTTCAGGCTAGGGCACCCCTAGGCTTTAGGCTCCCCTAGGCTGAAGGCTAGGGCTCCCCTAGCCTTCAGGCTAGGGCACCCCTAGGCTTTAGGCCCCCCTAGGCTGAAGGCTAGGGCTCCCCTAGCCTTCAGGCTAGGGCACCCCTAGGCTTTAGGCTCCCCTAGGCTGAAGGCTAGGGCTCCCCTAGCCTTCAGGCTAGGGCACCCCTAGGCTTTAGGCTCCCCTAGGCTGAAGGCTAGGGCTCCCCTAGCCTTCAGGCTAGGGCACCCCTAGGCTTTAGGCTCCCCTAGGCTGAAGGCTAGGGCTCCCCTAGCCTTCAGGCTAGGGCACCCCTAGGCTTTAGGCTCCCCTAGGCTGAAGGCTAGGGCTCCCCTAGCCTTCAGGCTAGGGCACCCCTAGGCTTTAGGCTCCCCTAGGCTGAAGGCTAGGGCTCCCCTAGCCTTCAGGCTAGGGCACCCCTAGGCTTTAGGCTCCCCTAGGCTGAAGGCTAGGGCTCCCCTAGCCTTCAGGCTAGGGCACCCCTAGGCTTTAGGCTCCCCTAGGCTGAAGGCTAGGGCTCCCCTAGCCTTCAGGCTAGGGCACCCCTAGGCTTTAGGCTCCCCTAGGCTGAAGGCTAGGGCTCCCCTAGCCTTCAGGCTAGGGCACCCCTAGGCTTTAGGCTCCCCTAGGCTGAAGGCTAGGGCTCCCCTAGCCTTCAGGCTAGGGCACCCCTAGGCTTTAGGCTCCCCTAGGCTGAAGGCTAGGGCTCCCCTAGCCTTCAGGCTAGGGCACCCCTAGGCTTTAGGCTCCCCTAGGCTGAAGGCTAGGGCTCCCCTAGACTTCAGCCTAGGGCACCCCTAGGCTTTAGGCTCCCCTAGGCTGGAGGCTAGGGCTCCCCTAGCCTTCAGCCTAGGGCACCCCTAGGCTTTAGGCTCCCCTAGGCTGGAGGCTAGGGCTCCCCTAGCCTTCAGCCTAGGGCACCCCTAGGCTTTAGGCTCCCCTAGGCTGAAGGCTCGGGCTCCCCTAGCCTTCAGCCTAGGGCACCCCTAGGCTTTAGGCTCCCCTAGGCTGAAGGCTCGGGCTCCCCTAGCCTTCAGCCTAGGGCACCCCTAGGCTTTAGGCTCCCCTAGGCTGAAGGCTAGGGCTCCCCTAGGCTAAGGCTAGGGCTACCCTAGCCTTCAGCCTAGGGCACCCCTAGGCTTTAGGCTCCCCTAGGCTGAAGGCTAGGGCTCCCCTAGGCTAAGGCTAGGGCTACCCTAGCCTTCAGCCTAGGGCACCCCTAGGCTTTAGGCTAGGGCTCCCCTAGGCTAAGGCTAGGGCTCCCCTAGCCTTCAGCCTAGGGCACCCCTAGGCTTTAGGCTAGGGCTCCCCTAGGCTAAGGCTAGGGCTCCCCTAGCCTTCAGCCTAGGGCACCCCTAGGCTTTAGGCTAGGGCTCCCCTAGGCTAAGGCTAGGGCTCCCCTGGCCTTCAGCCTAGGGCACCCCTAGGCTTTAGGCTAGGGCTCCCCTAGGCTAAGGCTAGGGCTCCCCTAGCCTTCAGCCTAGGGCACCCCTAGGCTTTAGGCTAGGGCTCCCCTAGGCTAAGGCTAGGGCTCCCCTAGCCTTCAGCCTAGGGCACCCCTAGGCTTTAGGCTCCCCTAGGCTGAAGGCTAGGGCTCCCCTAGCCTTCAGGCTAGGGCACCCCTAGGCTTTAGGCTCCCCTAGGCTGAAGGCTAGGGCTCCCCTAGCCTTCAGGCTAGGGCACCCCTAGGCTTTAGGCTCCCCTAGGCTGAAGGCTAGGGCTCCCCTAGCCTTCAGGCTAGGGCACCCCTAGGCTTTAGGCTCCCCTAGGCTGAAGGCTAGGGCTCCCCTAGCCTTCAGGCTAGGGCACCCCTAGGCTTTAGGCTCCCCTAGGCTGAAGGCTAGGGCTCCCCTAGCCTTCAGCCTAGGGCACCCCTAGGCTTTAGGCTCCCCTAGGCTGAAGGCTAGGGCTCCCCTAGCCTTCAGCCTAGGGCACCCCTAGGTTTAGGCTCCCCTAGGCTGGAGGCTAGGGCTCCCCTAGCCTTCAGCCTAGGGCACCCCTAGGCTTTAGTCTCCCCTAGGCTGGAGGCTAGGGCTCCCCTAGCCTTCAGCCTAGGGCACCCCTAGGCTTTAGGCGCCCCTAGGCTGAAGGCTAGGGCTCCCCTAGCCTTCAGCCTAGGGCACCCCTAGGCTTTAGGCTCCCCTAGGCTGAAGGCTCGGGCTCCCCTAGCCTACAGCCTAGGGCACCCCTAGGCTTTAGGCTCCCCTAGGCTGAAGGCTAGGGCTCCCCTAGGCTAAGGCTAGGGCTACCCTAGCCTTCAGCCTAGGGCACCCCTAGGCTTTAGGCTCCCCTAGGCTGAAGGCTAGGGCTCCCCTAGGCTAAGGCTAGGGCTACCCTAGCCTTCAGCCTAGGGCACCCCTAGGCTTTAGGCTAGGGCTCCCCTAGGCTAAGGCTAGGGCTCCCCTAGCCTTCAGCCTAGGGCACCCCTAGGCTTTAGGCTAGGGCTCCCCTAGGCTAAGGCTAGGGCTCCCCTAGCCTTCAGCCTAGGGCACCCCTAGGCTTTAGGCTAGGGCTCCCCTAGGCTAAGGCTAGGGCTCCCCTGGCCTTCAGCCTAGGGCACCCCTAGGCTTTAGGCTAGGGCTCCCCTAGGCTAAGGCTAGGGCTCCCCTAGCCTTCAGCCTAGGGCACCCCTAGGCTTTAGGCTAGGGCTCCCCTAGGCTAAGGCTAGGGCTCCCCTAGCCTTCAGCCTAGGGCACCCCTAGGCTTTAGGCTAGGGCTCCCCTAGGCTAAGGCTAGGGCTCCCCTAGCCTTCAGCCTAGGGCACCCCTAGGCTTTAGGCTAGGGCTCCCCTAGGCTAAGGCTAGGGCTCCCCTAGCCTTCAGCCTAGGGCACCCCTAGGCTTTAGGCTAGGGCGCCCCTAGGCTAAGGCTAGGGCTCCCCTAGCCTTCAGCCTAGGGCACCCCTAGGCTTTAGGCTAGGGCTCCCCTAGGCTAAGGCTAGGGCTCCCCTAGCCTTCAGCCTAGGGCACCCCTAGGCTTTAGGCTAGGGCTCCCCTAGGCTAAGGCTAGGGCTCCCCAAGCCTTCAGCCTAGGGCACCCCTAGGCTTTAGGCTCCCCTAGGCTAAGGCTAGGGCTCACCTAGCCTTCAGCCTAGGGCACCCCTAGGTTTTAGGCTCCCCTAGGCTAAGGCTAGGGCTCCCCTAGCCTTCAGCCTAGGGCACCCCTAGGCTTTAGGCTCCCCTAGGCTGAAGGCTAGGGCTCCCCTAGCCTTCAGGCTAGGGCACCCCTAGGCTTTAGGCTCCCCTAGGCTGAAGGCTAGGGCTCCCCTAGCCTTCAGGCTAGGGCACCCCTAGGCTTTAGGCTCCCCTAGGCTGAAGGCTAGGGCTCCCCTAGCCTTCAGGCTAGGGCACCCCTAGGCTTTAGGCTCCCCTAGGCTGAAGGCTAGGGCTCCCCTAGCCTTCAGGCTAGGGCACCCCTAGGCTTTAGGCTCCCCTAGGCTGAAGGCTAGGGCTCCCCTAGCCTTCAGGCTAGGGCACCCCTAGGCTTTAGGCTCCCCTAGGCTGAAGGCTAGGGCTCCCCTAGCCTTCAGGCTAGGGCACCCCTAGGCTTTAGGCTCCCCTAGGCTGAAGGCTAGGGCTCCCCTAGCCTTCAGGCTAGGGCACCCCTAGGCTTTAGGCTCCCCTAGGCTGAAGGCTAGGGCTCCCCTAGCCTTCAGGCTAGGGCACCCCTAGGCTTTAGGCTCCCCTAGGCTGAAGGCTAGGGCTCCCCTAGCCTTCAGGCTAGGGCACCCCTAGGCTTTAGGCTCCCCTAGGCTGAAGGCTAGGGCTCCCCTAGCCTTCAGGCTAGGGCACCCCTAGGCTTTAGGCTCCCCTAGGCTGAAGGCTAGGGCTCCCCTAGCCTTCAGGCTAGGGCACCCCTAGGCTTTAGGCTCCCCTAGGCTGAAGGCTAGGGCTCCCCTAGCCTTCAGGCTAGGGCACCCCTAGGCTTTAGGCTCCCCTAGGCTGAAGGCTAGGGCTCCCCTAGCCTTCAGGCTAGGGCACCCCTAGGCTTTAGGCTCCCCTAGGCTGGAGGCTAGGGCTCCCCTAGCCTTCAGCCTAGGGCACCCCTAGGCTTTAGGCTCCCCTAGGCTGGAGGCTAGGGCTCCCCTAGCCTTCAGCCTAGGGCACCCCTAGGCTTTAGGCTCCCCTAGGCTGGAGGCTAGGGCTCCCCTAGCCTTCAGCCTAGGGCACCCCTAGGCTTTAGGCTCCCCTAGGCTGAAGGCTCGGGCTCCCCTAGCCTTCAGCCTAGGGCACCCCTAGGCTTTAGGCTCCCCTAGGCTGAAGGCTAGGGCTCCCCTAGGCTAAGGCTAGGGCTACCCTAGCCTTCAGCCTAGGGCACCCCTAGGCTTTAGGCTCCCCTAGGCTGAAGGCTAGGGCTCCCCTAGGCTAAGGCTAGGGCTACCCTAGCCTTCAGCCTAGGGCACCCCTAGGCTTTAGGCTAGGGCTCCCCTAGGCTAAGGCTAGGGCTCCCCTAGCCTTCAGCCTAGGGCACCCCTAGGCTTTAGGCTAGGGCTCCCCTAGGCTAAGGCTAGGGCTCCCCTAGCCTTCAGCCTAGGGCACCCCTAGGCTTTAGGCTAGGGCTCCCCTAGGCTAAGGCTAGGGCTCCCCTGGCCTTCAGCCTAGGGCACCCCTAGGCTTTAGGCTAGGGCTCCCCTAGGCTAAGGCTAGGGCTCCCCTGGCCTTCAGCCTAGGGCACCCCTAGGCTTTAGGCTAGGGCTCCCCTAGGCTAAGGCTAGGGCTCCCCTAGCCTTCAGCCTAGGGCACCCCTAGGCTTTAGGCTCCCCTAGGCTGAAGGCTAGGGCTCCCCTAGCCTTCAGGCTAGGGCACCCCTAGGCTTTAGGCTCCCCTAGGCTGAAGGCTAGGGCTCCCCTAGCCTTCAGGCTAGGGCACCCCTAGGCTTTAGGCTCCCCTAGGCTGAAGGCTAGGGCTCCCCTAGCCTTCAGGCTAGGGCACCCCTAGGCTTTAGGCTCCCCTAGGCTGAAGGCTAGGGCTCCCCTAGCCTTCAGGCTAGGGCACCCCTAGGCTTTAGGCTCCCCTAGGCTGAAGGCTAGGGCTCCCCTAGCCTTCAGCCTAGGGCACCCCTAGGCTTTAGGCTCCCCTAGGCTGAAGGCTAGGGCTCCCCTAGCCTTCAGCCTAGGGCACCCCTAGGCTTTACTCTCCCCTAGGCTGGAGGCTAGGGCTCCCCTAGCCTTCAGCCTAGGGCACCCCTAGGCTTTAGTCTCCCCTAGGCTGGAGGCTAGGGCTCCCCTAGCCTTCAGCCTAGGGCACCCCTAGGCTTTAGGCTCCCCTAGGCTGAAGGCTAGGGCTCCCCTAGCCTTCAGCCTAGGGCACCCCTAGGCTTTAGGCTCCCCTAGGATGAAGGCTCGGGCTCCCCTAGCCTACAGCCTAGGGCACCCCTAGGCTTTAGGCTCCCCTAGGCTGAAGGCTAGGGCTCCCCTAGGCTAAGGCTAGGGCTACCCTAGCCTTCAGCCTAGGGCACCCCTAGGCTTTAGGCTCCCCTAGGCTGAAGGCTAGGGCTCCCCTAGGCTAAGGCTAGGGCTCCCCTAGCCTTCAGCCTAGGGCACCCCTAGGCTTTAGGCTAGGGCTCCCCTAGGATAAGGCTAGGGCTCCCCTGGCCTTCAGCCTAGGGCACCCCTAGGCTTTAGGCTAGGGCTCCCCTAGGCTAAGGCTAGGGCTCCCCTGGCCTTCAGCCTAGGGCACCCCTAGGCTTTAGGCTAGGGCTCCCCTAGGCTAAGGCTAGGGCTCCCCTAGCCTTCAGCCTAGGGCACCCCTAGGCTTTAGGCTAGGGCTCCCCTAGGCTAAGGCTAGGGCTCCCCTAGCCTTCAGCCTAGGGCACCCCTAGGCTTTAGGCTAGGGCTCCCCTAGGCTAAGGCTAGGGCTCCCCTAGCCTTCAGCCTAGGGCACCCCTAGGCTTTAGGCTAGGGCTCCCCTAGGCTAAGGCTAGGGCTCCCCTAGCCTTCAGCCTAGGGCACCCCTAGGCTTTAGGCTAGGGCGCCCCTAGGCTAAGGCTAGGGCTCCCCTAGCCTTCAGCCTAGGGCACCCCTAGGCTTTAGGCTAGGGCTCCCCTAGGCTAAGGCTAGGGCTCCCCTAGCCTTCAGCCTAGGGCACCCCTAGGCTTTAGGCTAGGGCTCCCCTAGGCTAAGGCTAGGGCTCCCCAAGCCTTCAGCCTAGGGCACCCCTAGGCTTTAGGCTCCCCTAGGCTAAGGCTAGGGCTCCCCTAGCCTTCAGCCTAGGGCACCCCTAGGTTTTAGGCTCCCCTAGGCTAAGGCTAGGGCTCCCCTAGCCTTCAGCCTAGGGCACCCCTAGGCTTTAGGCTCCCCTAGGCTAAGGCTAGGGCTCCCCTAGCCTTCAGCCTAGGGCACCCCTAGGCTTTAGGCTCCCCTAGGCTAAGGCTAGGGCTCCCCTAGCCTTCAGCCTAGGGCACCCCTAGGCTTTAGGCTCCCCTAGGCTAAGGCTAGTGCTCCCCTAGCCTTCAGCCTAGGGCACCCCTAGGCTTTAGGCTCCCCTAGGCTAAGGCTAGGGCTCCCCTAGCCTTCAGCCTAGGGCACCCCTAGGCTTTAGGCTCGGGCTCCCCTAGGCTAAGGCTAGGGCTCCCCTAGCCTTCAGCCTAGGGCACCCCTAGGCTTTAGGCTCGGGCTCCCCTAGGCTAAGGCTAGGGCTCCCCTAGCCTTCAGCCTAGGGCACCCCTAGGCTTTAGGCTCGGGCTCCCCTAGGCTAAGGCTAGGGCTCCCCTAGCCTTCAGCCTAGGGCACCCCTAGGCTTTAGGCTCGGGCTCCCCTAGGCTAAGGCTAGGGCTCCCCTAGCCTTCAGCCTAGGGCACCCCTAGGCTTTAGGCTCGGGCTCCCCTAGGCTAAGGCTAGGGCTCCCCTAGCCTTCAGCCTAGGGCACCCCTAGGCTTTAGGCTCGGGCTCCCCTAGGCTAAGGCTAGGGCTCCCCTAGCCTTCAGCCTAGGGCACCCCTAGGCTTTAGGCTCGGGCTCCCCTAGGCTAAGGCTAGGGCTCCCCTAGCCTTCAGCCTAGGGCACCCCTAGGCTTTAGGCTCGGGCTCCCCTAGGCTAAGGCTAGGGCTCCCCTAGCCTTCAGCCTAGGGCACCCCTAGGCTTTAGGCTCGGGCTCCCCTAGGCTAAGGCTAGGGCTCCCCTAGCCTTCAGCCTAGGGCACCCCTAGGCTTTAGGCTCGGGCTCCCCTAGGCTAAGGCTAGGGCTCCCCTAGCCTTCAGCCTAGGGCACCCCTAGGCTTTAGGCACGGGCTAACCTAGGCTAAGGCTAGGGCTCCCCTAGCCTTCAGCCTAGGGCACCCCTAGGCTTTAGGCTCGGGCTCCCCTAGGCTAAGGCTAGGGCTCCCCTAACCTTCAGCCTAGGGCACCCCTAGGCTTTAGGCTCGGGCTCCCCTAGGCTAAGGCTAGGGCTCCCCTAGCCTTCAGCCTAGGGCACCCCTAGGCTTTAGGCTCGGGCTCCCCTAGGCTAAGGCTAGGGCTCCCCTAGCCTTCAGCCTAGGGCACCCCATAGGCTTTAGGCTAGGGCTCCCCTAGGCTAAGGCTAGGGCTCCCCTAGCCTTCAGCCTAGGGCACCCCATAGGCTTTAGGCTAGGGCTCCCCTAGGCTAAGGCTAGGGCTCCCCTAGCCTTCAGCCTAGGGCACCCCTAGGCTTTAGGCTAGGGCTCCCCAAGGCTAAGGCTAGAGCTCCCCTAGCCTTCAGCCTAGGGCACCCCTAGGCTTTAGGCTAGGGCTCCCCTAGGCTAAGGCTAGGGCTCCCCTAGCCTTCAGCCTAGGGCACCCCTAGGCTTTAGGCTAGGGCTCCCCTAGGCTAAGGCTAGGGCTCCCCTAGCCTTCAGCCTAGGGCACCCCTAGGCTTTAGGCTCCCCTAGGCTAAGGCTAGGGCTCCCCTAGCCTTCAGCCTAGGGCACCCCTAGGCTTTAGGCTCCCCTAGGCTAAGGCTAGGGCTCCCCTAGCCTTCAGCCTAGGGCACCCCTAGGCTTTAGGCTCGGGCTCCCCTAGGCTAAGGCTAGGGCTCCCCTAGCCTTCAGCCTAGGGCACCCCTAGGCTTTAGGCTCGGGCTCCCCTAGGCTAAGGCTAGGGCTCCCCTAGCCTTCAGCCTAGGGCACCCCTAGGCTTTAGGCTCGGGCTCCCCTAGGCTAAGGCTAGGGCTCCCCTAGCCTTCAGCCTAGGGCATCCCTAGGCTTTAGGCTCGGGCTCCCCTAGGCTAAGGCTAGGGCTCCCCTAGCCTTCAGCCTATGGCACCCCTAGGCTTTAGGCTCGGGCTCCCCTAGGCTAAGGCTAGGGCTCCCCTAGCCTTCAGCCTAGGGCACCCCTAGGCTTTAGGCTCGGGCTCCCCTAGGCTAAGGCTAGGGCTCCCCTAGCCTTCAGCCTAGGGCACCCCTAGGCTTTAGGCTCGGGCTCCCCTAGGCTAAGGCTAGGGCTCCCCTAGCCTTCAGCCTAGGGCACCCCTAGGCTTTAGGCTCGGGCTCCCCTAGGCTAAGGCTAGGGCTCCCCTAGCCTTCAGCCTAGGGCACCCCTAGGCTTTAGGCTCGGGCTCCCCTAGGCTAAGGCTAGGGCTCCCCTAGCCTTCAGCCTAGGGCACCCCTAGGCTTTAGGCTCGGGCTCCCCTAGGCTAAGGCTAGGGCTCCCCTAGCCTTCAGCCTAGGGCACCCCTAGGCTTTAGGCTCGGGCTCCCCTAGGCTAAGGCTAGGGCTCCCCTAGCCTTCAGCCTAGGGCACCCCTAGGCTTTAGGCTCGGGCTCCCCTAGGCTAAGGCTAGGGCTCCCCTAGCCTTCAGCCTAGGGCACCCCTAGGCTTTAGGCTCGGGCTCCCCTAGGCTAAGGCTAGGGCTCGCCTAGCCTTCAGCCTAGGGCAACCCTAGGCTTTAGGCTCGGGCTCCCCTAGACTAAGGCTAGGGCTCCCCTAGCCTTCAGCCTAGGGCACCCCTAGGCTTTAGGCTCGGGCTCCCCTAGGCTAAGGCTAGGGCTCCCCTAGCCTTCAGCCTAGGGCACCCCTAGGCTTTAGGCTCGGGTTCCCCGAGGCTAAGGCTAGGGCTCCCCTAGCCTTCAGCCTAGGGCACCCCTAGGCTTGAGGCTCGGGCTCCCCGAGGCTAAGGCTAGGGCTCCCCTAGCCTTCAGCCTAGGGCACCCCTAGGCTTTAGGCTCGGGCTCCCCGAGGCTAAGGTTAGGGCTCCCCTAGCCTTCAGCCTAGGGCACCCCTAGGCTTTAGGCTCGGGCTCCCCGAGGCTAAGGCTAGGGCTCCCCTAGCCTTCAGCCTAGGGCACCCCTAGGCTTTAGGCTCGGGCTCCCCGAGGCTAAGGCTAGGGCTCCCCTAGCCTTCAGCCTAGGGCACCCCTAGGCTTTAGGCTCGGGCTCCCCGAGGCTAAGGCTAGGGCTCCCCTAGCCTTCAGCCTCGGGCACCCCTAGGCTTCAGGCTCGGGCTCCCCGAGGCTAAGGCTAGGGCACCCCTAGACTTCAGCCTAGGGCACCCCTAGGCTTTAGGCTCGGGCTCCCCGAGGCTAAGGCTAGGGCTCCCCTAGCCTTCAGCCTAGGGCACCCCTAGGCTTTAGGCTCGGGCTCCCCGAGGCTAAGGCTAGGGCTCCCCTAGCCTTCAGCCTAGGGCACCCCTAGGCTTTAGGCTCGGGCTCCCCGAGGCTAAGGCGAGGGCTCCCCTAGCCTTCAGCCTAGGGCACCCCTAGGCTTTAGGCTCGGGCTCCCCTAGGCTAAGGCTAGGGCTCCCCTAGCCTTCAGCCTAGGGCACCCCTAGGCTTTAGGCTCGGGCTCCCCTAGGCTAAGGCTAGGGCTCCCCTAGCCTTCAGCCTAGGGCACCCCTAGGCTTTAGGCTCGGGCTCCCCTAGGCTAAGGCTAGGGCTCCCCTAGCCTTCAGCCTAGGGCACCCCTAGGCTTTAGGCTCGGGCTCCCCTAGGCTAAGGCTAGGGCTCCCCTAGCCTTCAGCCTAGGGCACCCCTAGGCTTTAGGCTCGGGCTCCCCTAGGCTAAGGCTAGGGCTCCCCTAGCCTTCAGCCTAGGGCACCCCTAGGCTTTAGGCACGGGCTAACCTAGGCTAAGGCTAGGGCTCCCCTAGCCTTCAGCCTAGGGCACCCCTAGGCTTTAGGCTCGGGCTCCCCTAGGCTAAGGCTAGGGCTCCCCTAACCTTCAGCCTAGGGCACCCCTAGGCTTTAGGCTCGGGCTCCCCTAGGCTAAGGCTAGGGCTCCCCTAGCCTTCAGCCTAGGGCACCCCTAGGCTTTAGGCTCGGGCTCCCCTAGGCTAAGGCTAGGGCTCCCCTAGCCTTCAGCCTAGGGCACCCCATAGGCTTTAGGCTAGGGCTCCCCTAGGCTAAGGCTAGGGCTCCCCTAGCCTTCAGCCTAGGGCACCCCATAGGCTTTAGGCTAGGGCTCCCCTAGGCTAAGGCTAGGGCTCCCCTAGCCTTCAGCCTAGGGCACCCCTAGGCTTTAGGCTAGGGCTCCCCAAGGCTAAGGCTAGAGCTCCCCTAGCCTTCAGCCTAGGGCACCCCTAGGCTTTAGGCTAGGGCTCCCCTAGGCTAAGGCTAGGGCTCCCCTAGCCTTCAGCCTAGGGCACCCCTAGGCTTTAGGCTAGGGCTCCCCTAGGCTAAGGCTAGGGCTCCCCTAGCCTTCAGCCTAGGGCACCCCTAGGCTTTAGGCTCCCCTAGGCTAAGGCTAGGGCTCCCCTAGCCTTCAGCCTAGGGCACCCCTAGGCTTTAGGCTCCCCTAGGCTAAGGCTAGGGCTCCCCTAGCCTTCAGCCTAGGGCACCCCTAGGCTTTAGGCTCGGGCTCCCCTAGGCTAAGGCTAGGGCTCCCCTAGCCTTCAGCCTAGGGCACCCCTAGGCTTTAGGCTCGGGCTCCCCTAGGCTAAGGCTAGGGCTCCCCTAGCCTTCAGCCTAGGGCACCCCTAGGCTTTAGGCTCGGGCTCCCCTAGGCTAAGGCTAGGGCTCCCCTAGCCTTCAGCCTAGGGCATCCCTAGGCTTTAGGCTCGGGCTCCCCTAGGCTAAGGCTAGGGCTCCCCTAGCCTTCAGCCTATGGCACCCCTAGGCTTTAGGCTCGGGCTCCCCTAGGCTAAGGCTAGGGCTCCCCTAGCCTTCAGCCTAGGGCACCCCTAGGCTTTAGGCTCGGGCTCCCCTAGGCTAAGGCTAGGGCTCCCCTAGCCTTCAGCCTAGGGCACCCCTAGGCTTTAGGCTCGGGCTCCCCTAGGCTAAGGCTAGGGCTCCCCTAGCCTTCAGCCTAGGGCACCCCTAGGCTTTAGGCTCGGGCTCCCCTAGGCTAAGGCTAGGGCTCCCCTAGCCTTCAGCCTAGGGCACCCCTAGGCTTTAGGCTCGGGCTCCCCTAGGCTAAGGCTAGGGCTCCCCTAGCCTTCAGCCTAGGGCACCCCTAGGCTTTAGGCTCGGGCTCCCCTAGGCTAAGGCTAGGGCTCCCCTAGCCTTCAGCCTAGGGCACCCCTAGGCTTTAGGCTCGGGCTCCCCTAGGCTAAGGCTAGGGCTCCCCTAGCCTTCAGCCTAGGGCACCCCTAGGCTTTAGGCTCGGGCTCCCCTAGGCTAAGGCTAGGGCTCCCCTAGCCTTCAGCCTAGGGCACCCCTAGGCTTTAGGCTCGGGCTCCCCTAGGCTAAGGCTAGGACTCGCCTAGCCTTCAGCCTAGGGCAACCCTAGGCTTTAGGCTCGGGCTCCCCTAGACTAAGGCTAGGGCTCCCCTAGCCTTCAGCCTAGGGCACCCCTAGGCTTTAGGCTCGGGCTCCCCTAGGCTAAGGCTAGGGCTCCCCTAGCCTTCAGCCTAGGGCACCCCTAGGCTTTAGGCTCGGGTTCCCCGAGGCTAAGGCTAGGGCTCCCCTAGCCTTCAGCCTAGGGCACCCCTAGGCTTGAGGCTCGGGCTCCCCGAGGCTAAGGCTAGGGCTCCCCTAGCCTTCAGCCTAGGGCACCCCTAGGCTTTAGGCTCGGGCTCCCCGAGGCTAAGGCTAGGGCTCCCCTAGCCTTCAGCCTAGGGCACCCCTAGGCTTTAGGCTCGGGCTCCCCGAGGCTAAGGCTAGGGCTCCCCTAGCCTTCAGCCTAGGGCACCCCTAGGCTTTAGGCTCGGGCTCCCCGAGGCTAAGGCTAGGGCTCCCCTAGCCTTCAGCCTAGGGCACCCCTAGGCTTTAGGCTCGGGCTCCCCGAGGCTAAGGCTAGGGCTCCCCTAGCCTTCAGCCTCGGGCACCCCTAGGCTTCAGGCTCGGGCTCCCCGAGGCTAAGGCTAGGGCACCCCTAGACTTCAGCCTAGGGCACCCCTAGGCTTTAGGCTCGGGCTCCCCGAGGCTAAGGCTAGGGCTCCCCTAGCCTTCAGCCTAGGGCACCCCTAGGCTTTAGGCTCGGGCTCCCCGAGGCTAAGGCTAGGGCTCCCCTAGCCTTCAGCCTAGGGCACCCCTAGGCTTTAGGCTCGGGCTCCCCGAGGCTAAGGCGAGGGCTCCCCTAGCCTTCAGCCTAGGGCACCCCTAGGCTTTAGGCTCGGGCTCCCCGAGGCTAAGGCTAGGGCTCCCCTAGCCTTCAGCCTAGGGCACCCCTAGGCTTTAGGCTCGGGCTCCCCGAGGCTAAGGCTAGGGCTCCCCTAGCCTTCAGCCTAGGGCACCCCTAGGCTTTAGGCTCGGGCACCCCGAGGCTAAGGCTAGGGCTCCCCTAGCCTTCAGCCTAGGGCACCCCTAGGCTTTAGGCTCGGGCTCCCCGAGGCTAAGGCTAGGGCTCCCCTAGCCTTCAGCCTAGGGCACCCCTAGGCTTTAGGCTCGGGCTCCCCGAGGCTAAGGCTAGGGCTCCCCTAGCCTTCAGCCTAGGGCACCCCTAGGCTTTAGGCTCGGGCTCCCCGAGGCTAAGGCTAGGGCTCCCCTAGCCTTCAGCCTAGGGCACCCCTAGGCTTTAGGCTCGGGCTCCCCGAGGCTAAGGCTAGGGCTCGCCTAGCCTTCAGCCTAGGGCACCCCTAGGCTTTAGGCTCCCCTAGGCTGAAGGCTAGGGCTCCCCTAGGCTAAGGCTAGGGCTACCCTAGCCTTCAGCCTAGGGCACCCCTAGGCTTTAGGCTAGGGCTCCCCTAGGCTAAGGCTAGGGCTCCCCTAGCCTTCAGCCTAGGGCACCCCTAGGCTTTAGGCTAGGGCTCCCCTAGGCTAAGGCTAGGGCTCCCCTAGCCTTCAGCCTAGGGCACCCCTAGGCTTTAGGCTAGGGCTCCCCTAGGCTAAGGCTAGGGCTCCCCTAGCCTTCAGCCTAGGGCACCCCTAGGCTTTAGGCTAGGGCTCCCCTAGGCTAAGGCTAGGGCTCCCCTAGCCTTCAGCCTAGGGCACCCCTAGGCTTTAGGCTAGGGCTCCCCTAGGCTAAGGCTAGGGCTCCCCTAGCCTTCAGCCTAGGGCACCCCTAGGCTTTAGGCTAGGGCTCCCCTAGGCTAAGGCTAGGGCTCCCCTAGCCTTCAGCCTAGGGCAACCCTAGGCTTTAGGCTCCCCGAGGCTAAGGCTAGGGCTCCCCTAGCCTTCAGCCTAGGGCACCCCTAGGCTTGAGGCTAGGGCTCCCCGAGGCTAAGGCTAGGGCTCCCCTAGCCTTCAGCCTAGCCACCCCTAGGCTTGAGGCTCGGGCTCCCCGAGGCTAAGGCTAGGGCTCCCCTAGCCTTCAGCCTAGGGCACCCCTAGGCTTGAGGCTCGGGCTCCCCGAGGCTAAGGCTAGGGCTCCCCTAGCCTTCAGCCTAGGGCACCCCTAGGCTTGAGGCTCGGGCTCCCCGAGGCTAAGGCTAGGGCTCGCCTAGCCTTCAGCCTAGGGCACCCCTAGGCTTGAGGCTCGGGCTCCCCGAGGCTAAGGCTAGGGCTCGCCTAGCCTTCAGCCTAGGGCACCCCTAGGCTTGAGGCTCGGGCTCCCCGAGGCTAAGGCTAGGGCTCGCCTAGCCTTCAGCCTAGGGCACCCCTAGGCTTGAGGCTCGGGCTCCCCGAGGCTAAGGCTAGGGCTCGCCTAGCCTTCAGCCTAGGGCACCCCTAGGCTTGAGGCTCGGGCTCCCCGAGGCTAAGGCTAGGGCTCGCCTAGCCTTCAGCCTAGGGCACCCCTAGGCTTGAGGCTCGGGCTCCCCGAGGCTAAGGCTAGGGCTCGCCTAGCCTTCAGCCTAGGGCACCCCTAGGCTTGAGGCTCGGGCTCCCCGAGGCTAAGGCTAGGGCTCGCCTAGCCTTCAGCCTAGGGCACCCCTAGGCTTGAGGCTCGGGCTCCCCGAGGCTAAGGCTAGGGCTCGCCTAGCCTTCAGCCTAGGGCACCCCTAGGCTTGAGGCTCGGGCTCCCCGAGGCTAAGGCTAGGGCTCGCCTAGCCTTCAGCCTAGGGCACCCCTAGGCTTGAGGCTCGGGCTCCCCGAGGCTAAGGCTAGGGCTCGCCTAGCCTTCAGCCTAGGGCACCCCTAGGCTTGAGGCTCGGGCTCCCCGAGGCCAAGGCTAGGGCTCGCCTAGCCTTCAGCCTAGGGCACCCCTAGGCTTGAGGCTCGGGCTCCCCGAGGCCAAGGCTAGGGCTCGCCTAGCCTTCAGCCTAGGGCACCCCTAGGCTTGAGGCTCGGGCTCCCCGAGGCCAAGGCTAGGGCTCGCCTAGCCTTCAGCCTAGGGCACCCCTAGGCTTGAGGCTCGGGCTCCCCGAGGCCAAGGCTAGGGCTCGCCTAGCCTTCAGCCTAGGGCACCCCTAGGCTTGAGGCTCGGGCTCCCCGAGGCCAAGGCTAGGGCTCGCCTAGCCTTCAGCCTAGGGCACCCCTAGGCTTGAGGCTCGGGCTCCCCGAGGCCAAGGCTAGGGCTCGCCTAGCCTTCAGCCTAGGGCACCCCTAGGCTTGAGGCTCGGGCTCCCCGAGGCCAAGGCTAGGGCTCGCCTAGCCTTCAGCCTAGGGCACCCCTAGGCTTGAGGCTCGGGCTCCCCGAGGCCAAGGCTAGGGCTCGCCTAGCCTTCAGCCTAGGGCACCCCTAGGCTTGAGGCTCGGGCTCCCCGAGGCCAAGGCTAGGGCTCGCCTAGCCTTCAGCCTAGGGCACCCCTAGGCTTGAGGCTCGGGCTCCCCGAGGCCAAGGCTAGGGCTCGCCTAGCCTTCAGCCTAGGGCACCCCTAGGCTTGAGGCTCGGGCTCCCCGAGGCCAAGGCTAGGGCTCGCCTAGCCTTCAGCCTAGGGCACCCCTAGGCTTGAGGCTCGGGCTCCCCGAGGCCAAGGCTAGGGCTCGCCTAGCCTTCAGCCTAGGGCACCCCTAGGCTTGAGGCTCGGGCTCCCCGAGGCCAAGGCTAGGGCTCGCCTAGCCTTCAGCCTAGGGCACCCCTAGGCTTGAGGCTCGGGCTCCCCGAGGCCAAGGCTAGGGCTCGCCTAGCCTTCAGCCTAGGGCACCCCTAGGCTTGAGGCTCGGGCTCCCCGAGGCCAAGGCTAGGGCTCGCCTAGCCTTCAGCCTAGGGCACCCCTAGGCTTGAGGCTCGGGCTCCCCGAGGCCAAGGCTAGGGCTCGCCTAGCCTTCAGCCTAGGGCACCCCTAGGCTTGAGGCTCGGGCTCCCCGAGGCCAAGGCTAGGGCTCGCCTAGCCTTCAGCCTAGGGCACCCCTAGGCTTGAGGCTCGGGCTCCCCGAGGCCAAGGCTAGGGCTCGCCTAGCCTTCAGCCTAGGGCACCCCTAGGCTTGAGGCTCGGGCTCCCCGAGGCCAAGGCTAGGGCTCGCCTAGCCTTCAGCCTAGGGCACCCCTAGGCTTGAGGCTCGGGCTCCCCGAGGCCAAGGCTAGGGCTCGCCTAGCCTTCAGCCTAGGGCACCCCTAGGCTTGAGGCTCGGGCTCCCCGAGGCCAAGGCTAGGGCTCGCCTAGCCTTCAGCCTAGGGCACCCCTAGGCTTGAGGCTCGGGCTCCCCGAGGCCAAGGCTAGGGCTCGCCTAGCCTTCAGCCTAGGGCACCCCTAGGCTTGAGGCTCGGGCTCC
Organism: Tenrec ecaudatus; assembly: GCF_050624435.1. Classification (NCBI taxonomy): domain Eukaryota; kingdom Metazoa; phylum Chordata; class Mammalia; order Afrosoricida; family Tenrecidae; genus Tenrec; species Tenrec ecaudatus. The sequence continues at coordinate 66,410 of NW_027458219.1, forward strand.
CCGAGGCCAAGGCTAGGGCTCGCCTAGCCTTCAGCCTAGGGCACCCCTAGGCTTGAGGCTCGGGCTCCCCGAGGCCAAGGCTAGGGCTCGCCTAGCCTTCAGCCTAGGGCACCCCTAGGCTTGAGGCTCGGGCTCCCCGAGGCCAAGGCTAGGGCTCGCCTAGCCTTCAGCCTAGGGCACCCCTAGGCTTGAGGCTCGGGCTCCCCGAGGCCAAGGCTAGGGCTCGCCTAGCCTTCAGCCTAGGGCACCCCTAGGCTTGAGGCTCGGGCTCCCCGAGGCCAAGGCTAGGGCTCGCCTAGCCTTCAGCCTAGGGCACCCCTAGGCTTGAGGCTCGGGCTCCCCGAGGCCAAGGCTAGGGCTCGCCTAGCCTTCAGCCTAGGGCACCCCTAGGCTTGAGGCTCGGGCTCCCCGAGGCCAAGGCTAGGGCTCGCCTAGCCTTCAGCCTAGGGCACCCCTAGGCTTGAGGCTCGGGCTCCCCGAGGCCAAGGCTAGGGCTCGCCTAGCCTTCAGGCTAGGGCACCCCTAGGCTTTAGGCTCCCCTAGGCTAAGGCTAGGGCTCCCCTAGCCTTCAGGCTAGGGCACCCCTAGGCTTTAGGCTCGGGCTCCCCTAGGCTAAGGCTAGGGCTCCCCTAGCCTTCAGGCTAGGGCACCCCTAGGCTTTAGGCTCCCCTAGGCTAAGCTAGGGCTCCCCTAGCCTTCAGGCTAGGGCACCCCTAGGCTTTAGGCTCGGGCTCCCCTAGGCTAAGGCTAGGGCTCCCCTAGCCTTCAGGCTCGGGCACCCCTAGGCTTTAGGCTCCCCTAGGCTAAGGCTAGGGCTCCCCTAGCCTTCAGGCTAGGGCACCCCTAGGCTTTAGGCTCGGGCTCCCCTAGGCTAAGGCTAGGGCTCCCCTAGCCTTCAGGCTAGGGCACCCCTAGGCTTTAGGCTCCCCTAGGCTAAGGCTAGGGCTCCCCTAGCCTTCAGGCTAGGGCACCCCTAGGCTTTAGGCTCGGGCTCCCCTAGGCTAAGGCTAGGGCTCCCCTAGCCTTCAGGCTAGGGCACCCCTAGGCTTTAGGCTCTCCTAGGCTAAGGGTAGGGCTCCCCTAGTCTTCAGGCTAGGGCACCCCTAGGCTTTAGACTCGGGCTCCCCTAGGCTAAGGCTAGGGCTACCCTAGCCTTCAGGCTAGGGCACCCCTAGGCTTTAGGCTCCCCTAGGCTAAGGCTAGGGCTCCCCTAGCCTTCAGGCTAGGGCACCCCTAGGCTTTAGGCTCGGCTCCCCTAGGCTAAGGCTAGGGCTCCCCTAGCCTTCAGGCTAGGGCACCCCTAGGCTTTAGGCTCCCCTAGGCTAAGGCTAGGGCTCCCCTAGCCTTCAGGCTAGGGCAGCCCTAGGCTTTAGGCTCGGGCTCCCCTAGGCTAAGGCTAGGGCTCCCCTAGGCTTCAGGCTAGGGCACCCCTAGGCTTTAGGCTCCCCTAGGCTAAGGCTAGGGCTCCCCTAGCCTTCAGGCTAGGGCACCCCTAGGCTTTAGGCTCGGGCTCCCCTAGGCTAAGGCTAGGGCTCCCCTAGCCTTCAGGCTAGGGCACCCCTAGGCTTTAGGCTCCCCTAGGCTAAGGCTAGGGCTCCCCTAGCCTTCAGGCTAGGGCACCCCTAGGCTTTAGGCTCGGGCTCCCCTAGGCTAAGGCTAGGGCTCCCCTAGCCTTCAGGCTAGGGCACCCCTAGGCTTTAGGCTCCCCTAGGCTAAGGCTAGGGCTCCCCTAGCCTTCAGGCTAGGGCACCCCTAGGCTTTAGGCTCGGGCTCCCCTAGGCTAAGGCTAGGGCTCCCCTAGCCTTCAGGCTAGGGCACCCCTAGGCTTTAGGCTCCCCTAGGCTAAGGCTAGGGCTCCCCTAGCCTTCAGGCTAGGGCACCCCTAGGCTTTAGGCTCCCCTAGGCTAAGGCTAGGGCTCCCCTAGCCTTCAGGCTAGGGCACCCCTAGGCTTTAGGCTCGGGCGCCCCTAGTCTAAGGCTAGGGCTCCCCTAGCCTTCAGGCTAGGGCACCCCTAGGCTTTAGGCTCCCCTAGGCTAAGGCTAGGGCTCCCCTAGCCTTCAGGCTAGGGCACCCCTAGGCTTTAGGCTCCCCTAGGCTAAGGCTAGTGCTCCCCTAGCCTTCAGGCTAGGGCACCCCTAGGCTTTAGGCTCGGGCTCCCCTAGGCTAAGGCTAGGGCTCCCCTAGCCTTCAGGCTAGGGCACCCCTAGGCTTTAGGCTCCCCTAGGCTAAGGCTAGGGCTCCCCTAGCCTTCAGGCTAGGGCACCCCTAGGCTTTAGGTTCGGGCTCCCCTAGGCTAAGGCTAGGGCTCCCCTAGCCTTCAGGCTAGGGCACCCCTAGGCTTTAGGCTCCCCTAGGCTAAGGCTAGGGCTCCCCTAGCCTTCAGGCTAGGGCACCCCTAGGCTTTAGGCTCGAGCTCCCCTAGGCTAAGGCTAGGGCTCCCCTAGCCTTCAGGCTAGGGCACCCCTAGGCTTAAGGCTCCCCTAGGCTAAGGCTAGGGCTCCCCTAGCCTTCAGGCTAGGGCACCCCTAGGCTTTAGGCTCCCCTAGGCTAAGGCTAGGGCTCCCCTAGCCTTCAGGCTAGGGCACCCCTAGGCTTTAAACTCGGGCTCCCCTAGGCTAAGGCTAGGGCTCTCCTAGCCTTCAGGCTAGGGCACCCCTAGGCTTTAGGCTCCCCTAGGCTAAGGCTAGGGCTCCCCTAGCCTTCAGGCTAGGGCACCCCTAGGCTTTAGGCTCCCCTAGGCTAAGGCTAGGGCTCCCCTAGCTTCAGGCTAGGGCACCCCTAGGCTTTAGGCTACCCTAGGCCAAGGCTAGGGCTCCCCTAGCCTTCAGGCTAGGGCACCCCTAGGCTTTAGGCTCCCCTAGGCCAAGGCTAGGGCTCCCCTAGCCTTCAGGCTAGGGCACCCCTAGGCTTTAGGCTCCCCTAGGCCAAGGCTAGGGCTCCCCTAGCCTTCAGGCTAGGGCACCCCTAGGCTTTAGGCTCCCCTAGGCCAAGGCTAGGGCTCCCCTAGCCTTCAGGCTAGGGCACCCCTAGGCTTTAGGCTCCCCTAGGCCAAGGCTAGGGCTCCCCTAGCCTTCAGGCTAGGGCACCCCTAGGCTTTAGGCTCCCCTAGGCCAAGGCTAGGGCTCCCCTAGCCTTCAGGCTAGGGCACCCCTAGGCTTTAGGCTCCCCTAGGCCAAGGCTAGGGCTCCCCTAGCCTTCAGGCTAGGGCACCCCTAGGCTTTAGGCTCCCCTAGGCCAAGGCTAGGGCTCCCCTAGCCTTCAGGCTAGGGCACACCTAGGCTTTAGGCTCCCCTAGGCCAAGGCTAGGGCTCCCCTAGCCTTCAGGCTAGGGCACCCCTAGGCTTTAGGCTCCCCTAGGCCAAGGCTAGGGCTCCCCTAGCCTTCAGGCTAGGGCACCCCTAGGCTTTAGGCTCCCCTAGGCCAAGGCTAGGGCTCCCCTAGCCTTCAGGCTAGGGCACCCCTAGGCTTTAGGCTCCCCTAGGCCAAGGCTAGGGCTCCCCTAGCCTTCAGGCTAGGGCACCCCTAGGCTTTAGGCTCCCCTAGGCTAAGGCTAGGGCTCCCCTAGCCTTCAGCCTAGGGCACCCCTAGGCATTAGGCTCGGGCTCCCCTAGGCTAAGGCTAGGGCTCCCCTAGCCTTCAGCCTAGGGCACCCCTAGGCTTTAGGCTCGGGCTCCCCTAGGCTAAGGCTAGGGCTCCCCTAGCCTTCAGCCTAGGGCACCCCTAGGCTATAGGCTCGGGCTCCCCTAGGCTAAGGCTAGGGCTCCCCTAGCCTTCAGCCTAGGGCACCCCTAGGCTTTAGGCTCGGGCTCCCCTAGGCTAAGGCTAGGGCTCCCCTAGCCTTCAGCCTAGGGCACCCCTAGGCTTTAGGCTCGGGCTCCCCTAGGCTAAGGCTAGGGCTCCCCTAGCCTTCAGCCTAGGGCACCCCTAGGCTTTAGGCTCGGGCTCCCCTAGGCTAAGGCTAGGGCTCCCCTAGCCTTCAGCCTAGGGCAACCCTAGGCTTTAGGCTCGGGCTCCCCTAGGCTAAGGCTAGGGCTCCCCTAGCCTTCAGCCTAGGGCACCCCTAGGCTTTAGGCTCGGGCTCCCCTAGGCTAAGGCTAGGGCTCCCCTAGCCTTCAGCCTAGGGCACCCCTAGGCTTTAGGCTCGGGCTCCCCTAGGCTAAGGCTAGGGCTCCCCTAGCCTTCAGCCTAGGGCACCCCTAGGCTTTAGGCTCGGACTCCCCTAGGCTAAGGCTAGGGCTCCCCTAGCCTTCAGCCTAGGGCACCCCTAGGCTTTAGGCTCGGGCTCCCCTAGGCTAAGGCTAGGGCTCCCCTAGCCTTCAGCCTAGGGCACCCCTAGGCTTTAGGCTCGGGCTCCCCTAGGCTAAGGCTAGGGCTCCCCTAGCCTTCAGCCTAGGGCACCCCTAGGCTTTAGGCTTGGGCTCCCCTAGGCTAAGGCTAGGGCTCCCCTAGCCTTCAGCCTAGGGCACCCCTAGGCTTTAGGCTCGGGCTCCCCTAGGCTAAGGCTAGGGCTCCCCTAGCCTTCAGGCTAGGGCACCCCTAGGCTTTAGGCTCGGGCTCCCCTAGGCTAAGGCTAGGGCTCCCCTAGCCTTCAGGCTAGGGCACCCCTAGGCTTTAGGCTCGGGCTCCCCTAGGCTAAGGCTAGGGCTCCCCTAGCCTTCAGGCTAGGGCACCCCTAGGCTTTAGGCTCGGGCTCCCCTAGGCTAAGGCTAGGGCTCCCCTAGCCTTCAGGCTAGGGCACCCCTAGGCTTTAGGCTCGGGCTCCCCTAGGCTAAGGCTAGGGCTCCCCTAGCCTTCAGGCTAGGGCACCCCTAGGCTTTAGGCTCGGGCTCCCCTAGGCTAAGGCTAGGGCTCCCCTAGCCTTCAGGCTAGGGCACCCCTAGGCTTTAAGCTCGGGCTCCCCTAGGCTAAGGCTAGGGCTCCCCTAGCCTTCAGGCTAGGGCACCCCTAGGCTTTAGGCTCGGGCTCCCCTAGGCTAAGGCTAGGGCTCCCCTAGCCTTCAGGCTAGGGCACCCCCAGGCTTTAGGCTCGGGCTCCCCTAGGCTAAGGCTAGGGCTCCCCTAGCCTTCAGGCTAGGGCACCCCTAGGCTTTAGGCTCGGGCTCCCCTAGGCTAAGGCTAGGGCTCCCCTAGCCTTCAGGCTAGGGCACCCCTAGGCTTTAGGCTCGGGCTCCCCTAGGCTAAGGCTAGGGCTCCCCTAGCCTTCAGGCTAGGGCACCCCTAGGCTTTAGGCTCGGGCTCCCCTAGGCTAAGGCTAGGGCTCCCCTAGCCTTCAGGCTAGGGCACCCCTAGGCTTTAGGCTCGGGCTCCCCTAGGCTAAGGCTAGGGCTCCCCTAGCCTTCAGCCTAGGGCACCCCTAGGCTTTAGGCTCGGGCTCCCCTAGGCTAAGGCTAGGGCTCCCCTAGCCTTCAGCCTAGGGCACCCCTAGGCTTTAGGCTCCCCTAGGCTAAGGCTAGGGCTCCCCTAGCCTTCAGCCTAGGGCACCCCTAGGCTTTAGGCTCCCCTAGGCTAAGGCTAGGGCTCCCCTAGCCTTCAGCCTAGGGCACCCCTAGGCTTTAGGCTCCCCTAGGCTAAGGCTAGGGCTCCCCTAGCCTTCAGCCTAGGGCACCCCTAGGCTTTAGGCTCCCCTAGGCTAAGGCTAGGGCTCCCCTAGCCTTCAGCCTAGGGCACCCCTAGGCTTTAGGCTCGGGCTCCCCTAGGCTAAGGCTAGGGCTCCCCTAGCCTTCAGGCTAGGGCACCCCTAGGCTTTAGGCTCGGGCTCCCCTAGGCTAAGGCTAGGGCTCCCCTAGCCTTCAGGCTAGGGCACCCCTAGGCTTTAGGCTCGGGCTCCCCTAGGCTAAGGCTAGGGCTCCCCTAGCCTTCAGGCTAGGGCACCCCTAGGCTTTAGGCTCGGGCTCCCCTAGGCTAAGGCTAGGGCTCCCCTAGCCTTCAGGCTAGGGCACCCCTAGGCTTTAGGCTCGGGCTCCCCTAGGCTAAGGCTAGGGCTCCCCTAGCCTTCAGGCTAGGGCACCCCTAGGCTTTAGGCTCGGGCTCCCCTAGGCTAAGGCTAGGGCTCCCCTAGCCTTCAGGCTAGGGCACCCCTAGGCTTTAGGCTCGGGCTCCCCTAGGCTAAGGCTAGGGCTCCCCTAGCCTTCAGGCTAGGGCACCCCTAGGCTTTAGGCTCGGGCTCCCCTAGGCTAAGGCTAGGGCTCCCCTAGCCTTCAGGCTAGGGCACCCCTAGGCTTTAGGCTCGGGCTCCCCTAGGCTAAGGCTAGGGCTCCCCTAGCCTTCAGGCTAGGGCACCCCTAGGCTTTAGGCTCGGGCTCCCCTAGGCTAAGGCTAGGGCTCCCCTAGCCTTCAGGCTAGGGCACCCCTAGGCTTTAGGCTCGGGCTCCCCTAGGCTAAGGCTAGGGCTCCCCTAGCCTTCAGGCTAGGGCACCCCTAGGCTTTAGGCTCGGGCTCCCCTAGGCTAAGTCTAGGGCTCCCCTAGCCTTCAGGCTAGGGCACCCCTAGGCTTTAGGCTCGGGCTCCCCTAGGCTAAGGCTAGGGCTCCCCTAGCCTTCAGCCTAGGGCACCCCTAGGCTTTAGGCTCGGGCTCCCCTAGGCTAAGGCTAGGGCTCCCCTAGCCTTCAGCCTAGGGCACCCCTAGGCTTTAGGCTCGGGCTCCCCTAGGCTAAGGCTAGGGCTCCCCTAGCCTTCAGCCGAGGGCACCCCTAGGCTTTAGGCTCGGGCTCCCCTAGGCTAAGGCTAGGGCTCCCCTAGCCTTCAGCCTAGGGCACCCCTAGGCTTTAGGCTCGGGCTCCCCTAGGCTAAGGCTAGGGCTCCCCTAGCCTTCAGCCTAGGGCACCCCTAGGCTTTAGGCTCGGGCTCCCCTAGGCTAAGGCTAGGGCTCCCCTAGCCTTCAGCCTAGGGCACCCCTAGGCTTTAGGCTCGGGCTCTCCTAGGCTGAAGGCTAGGGCTCCCCTAGCCTTCAGCCTAGGGCACCCCTAGGCTTTAGGCTCCCCTAGGCTGAAGGCTAGGGCTCCCCTAGCCTTCAGCCTAGGGCACCCCTAGGCTTTAGGCTCCCCTAGGCTGAAGGCTAGGGCTCCCCTAGCCTTCAGCCTAGGGCACCCCTAGGCTTTAGGCTCCCCTAGGCTGAAGGCTAGGGCTCCCCTAGCCTTCAGCCTAGGGCACCCCTAGGCTTTAGGCTCCCCTAGGCTGAAGGCTAGGGCTCCCCTAGGCTTCAGCCTAGGGCACCCCTAGGCTTTAGGCTCCCCTAGGCTGAAGGCTAGGGCTCCCCTAGCCTTCAGCCTAGGGCACCCCTAGGCTTTAGGCTCCCCTAGGCTGAAGGCTAGGGCTCCCCTAGCCTTCAGCCTAGGGCACCCCTAGGCTTTAGGCTCCCCTAGGCTGAAGGCTAGGGCTCCCCTAGCCTTCAGCCTAGGGCACCCCTAGGCTTTAGGCTCCCCTAGGCTGAAGGCTAGGGCTCCCCTAGCCTTCAGCCTAGGGCACCCCTAGGCTTTAGGCTCCCCTAGGCTGAAGGCTAGGGCTCCCCTAGCCTTCAGCCTAGGGCACCCCTAGGCTTTAGGCTCCCCTAGGCTGAATGCTAGGGCTCCCCTAGCCTTCAGGCTAGGGCACCCCTAGGCTTTAGGCTCCCCTAGGCTGAAGGCTAGGGCTCCCCTAGCCTTCAGGCTAGGGCACCCCTAGGCTTTAGGCTCCCCTAGGCTGAAGGCTAGGGCTCCCCTAGCCTTCAGGCTAGGGCACCCCTAGGCTTTAGGCTCCCCTAGGCTGAAGGCTAGGGCTCCCCTAGCCTTCAGGCTAGGGCACCCCTAGGCTTTAGGCTCCCCTAGGCTGAAGGCTAGGGCTCCCCTAGCCTTCAGTCTAGGGCACCCCTAGGCTTTAGGCTCCCCTAGGCTGAAGGCTAGGGCTCCACTAGCCTTCAGGCTAGGGCACCCCTAGGCTTTAGGCTCCCCTAGGCTGAAGGTTGGGCTCCCCTAGCCTTCAGGCTAGGGCACCCCTAGGCTTTAGGCTCGGGCTCCCCTAGGCTAAGGCTAGGGCTCCCCTAGCCTTCAGGCTAGGGCACCCCTAGGCTTTAGGCTCGGGCTCCCCTAGGCTAAGGCTAGGGCTCCCCTAGCCTTCAGGCTAGGGCACCCCTAGGCTTTAGGCTCGGGCTCCCCTAGGCTAAGGCTAGGGCTCCCCTAGCCTTCAGGCTAGGGCACCCCTAGGCTTTAGGCTCGGGCTCCCCTAGGCTAAGGCTAGGGCTCCCCTAGCCTTCAGTCTAGGGCACCCCTAGGCTTTAGGCTCGGGCTCCCCTAGGCTAAGGCTAGGGCTCCCCTAGCCTTCAGGCTAGGGCACCCCTAGGCTTTAGGCTCGGGCTCCCCTAGGCTAAGTCTAGGGCTCCCCTAGCCTTCAGGCTAGGGCACCCCTAGGCTTTAGGCTCGGGCTCCCCTAGGCTAAGGCTAGGGCTCCCCTAGCCTTCAGGCTAGGGCACCCCTAGGCTTTAGGCTCGGGCTCCCCTAGGCTAAGGCTAGGGCTCCCCTAGCCTTCAGGCTAGGGCACCCCTAGGCTTTAGGCTCGGGCTCCCCTAGGCTAAGGCTAGGGCTCCCCTAGCCTTCAGGCTAGGGCACCCCTAGGCTTTAGGCTCGGGCTCCCCTAGGCTAAGGCTAGGGCTCCCCTAGCCTTCAGGCTAGGGCACCCCTAGGCTTTAGGCTCGGGCTCCCCTAGGCTAAGGCTAGAGCTCCCCTAGCCTTCAGGCTAGGGCACCCCTAGGCTTTAGGCTCGGGCTCCCCTAGGCTAAGGCTAGGGCTCCCCTAGCCTTCAGGCTAGGGCACCCCTAGGCTTTAGGCTCGGGCTCCCCTAGGCTAAGGCTAGGGCTCCCCTAGCCTTCAGGCTAGGGCACCCCTAGGCTTTAGGCTCGGGCTCCCCTAGGCTAAGGCTAGGGCTCCCTAGCCTTCAGGCTAGGGCACCCCTAGGCTTTAGGCTCGGGCTCCCCTAGGCTAAGGCTAGGGCTCCCCTAGCCTTCAGGCTAGGGCACCCCTAGGCATTAGGCTCGGGCTCCCCTAGGCTAAGGCTAGGCTCCCCTAGGCTTCAGGCTAGGGCACACCTAGGCTTTAGGCTCGGGCTCCCCTAGGCTAAGGCTAGGGCTCCCCTAGCCTTCAGGCTAGGGCACCCCTAGGCTTTAGGCTCGGGCTCCCCTAGGCTAAGGCTAGGGCTCCCCTAGCCTTCAGGCTAGGGCACCCTAGGCTTTAGGCTCGGGCTCCCCTAGGCTAAGGCTAGGGCTCCCCTAGCCTTCAGGCTAGGGCACCTCTAGGCTTTTGGCTCGGGCTCCCCTAGGCTAAGGCTAGGGCTCCCCTAGCCTTGAGGCTAGGGCACCCCTAGGCTTTAGGCTCGGGCTCCCCTAGGCTAAGGCTAGGGCTCCCCTAGCCTTCAGGCTAGGGCACCCCTAGGCTTAGGCTCGGGCTCCCCTAGGCTAAGGCTAGGGCTCCCCTAGCCTTCAGGCTAGGGCACCCCTAGGCTTTAGGCTCGGGCTCCCCTAGGCTAAGGCTAGGGCTCCCCTAGCCTTCAGGCTAGGGCACCCCTAGGCTTTAGGCTCGGGCTCCCCTAGGCTAAGGCTAGGGCTCCCCTAGCCTTCAGACTAGGCACCCCTAGGCTTTAGGCTCGGGCTCCCCTAGGCTAAGGCTAGGGCTCCCCTAGCCTTCAGGCTAGGGCACCCCTAGGCTTTAGGCTCGGGCTCCCCTAGGCTAAGGCTAGGGCTCCCCTAGCCTTCAGGCTAGGGCACCCCTAGGCTTTAGGCTCGGGCTCCCCTAGGCTAAGGCTAGGGCTCCCCTAGCCTTCAGGCTAGGGCACCCCTAGGCTTTAGGCTCGGGCTCCCTAGGCTAAGGCTAGGGCTCCCCTAGCCTTCAGGCTAGTGCACCCCTAGGCTTTAGGCTCGAGCTCCCCTAGGCTAAGGCTAGGGCTCCCCTAGCCTTCAGGCTAGGGCACCCCTAGGCTTTAGGCTCGGGCTCCCCTAGGCTAAGGCTAGGGCTCCCCTAGCCTTCAGGCTAGGGCACCCCTAGGCTTTAGGCTCGGGCTCCCCTAGGCTAAGGCTAGGGCTCCCCTAGCCTTCAGGCTAGGGCACCCCTAGGCTTTAGGCTCGGGCTCCCCTAGGCTAAGGCTAGGGCTCCCCTAGCCTTCAGGCTAGGGCACCCCTAGGCTTTAGGCTCGGGCTCCCCTAGGCTAAGGCTAGGGCTCCCCTAGCCTTCAGGCTAGGGCACCCCTAGGCTTTAGGCTCGGGCTCCCCTAGGCTAAGGCTAGGGCTCCCCTAGCCTTCAGGCTAGGGCACCCCTAGGCTTTAGGCTCGGGCTCCCCTAGGCTAAGGCTAGGGCTCCCCTAGCCTTCAGGCTAGGGCACCCCTAGGCTTTAGGCTCGGGCTCCCCTAGGCTAAGGCTAGGGCTCCCCTAGCCTTCAGGCTAGGGCACCCCTAGGCTTTAGGCTCGGGCTCCCCTAGGCTAAGGCTAGGGCTCCCCTAGCCTTCAGGCTAGGGCACCCCTAGGCTTTAGGCTCGGGCTCCCCTAGGCTAAGGCTAGGGCTCCCCTAGCCTTCAGGCTAGGGCACCCCTAGGCTTTAGGCTCGGGCTCCCCTAGGCTAAGGCTAGGGCTCCCCTAGCCTTCAGGCTAGGGCACCCCTAGGCTTTAGGCTCGGGCTCCACTAGGCTAAGGCTAGGGCTCCCCTAGCCTTCAGGCTAGGGCACCCCTAGGCTTTAGGCTCGGGCTCCCCAAGGCTAAGGCTAGGGCTCCCCTAGCCTTCAGGCTAGGGCACCCCTAGGCTTTAGGCTCGGGCTCCCCTAGGCTAAGGCTAGGGCTCCCCTAGCCTTCAGGCTAGGGCACCCCTAGGCTTTAGGCTCGGGCTCCCCTAGGCTAAGGCTAGGGCTCCCTAGCCTTCAGGCTAGGGCACCCCTAGGCTTTAGGCTCGGGCTCCCCTAGGCTAAGGCTAGGGCTCCCCTAGCCTTCAGGCTAGGGCACCCCTAGGCTTTAGGCTCGGGCTCCCCTAGGCTAAGGCTAGGGCTCCCCTAGCCTTCAGGCTAGGGCACCCCTAGGCTTTAGGCTCGGGCTCCCCTAGGCTAAGGCTAGGGCTCCCCTAGCCTTCAGGCTAGGGCACCCCTAGGCTTTAGGCTCGAGCTCCCCTAGGCTAAGGCTAGGGCTCCCCTAGCCTTCAGGCTAGGGCACCCCTACGCTTTAGGCTCGGGCTCCCCTAGGCTAAGGCTAGGGCTCCCCTAGCCTTCAGGCTAGGGCACCCCTAGGCTTTAGGCTCGGGCTCCCCTAGGCTAAGGCTAGGGCTCCCCTAGCCTTCAGGCTAGGGCACCCCTAGGCTTTAGGCTCGGGCTCCCCTAGGCTAAGGCTAGGGCTCCCCTAGCCTTCAGGCTAGGGCACCCCTAGGCTTTAGGCTCAGGCTCCCCTAGGCTAAGGCTAGGGCTCCCCTAGCCTTCAGGCTAGGGCACCCCTAGGCTTTAGGCTCGGGCTCCCCTAGGCTAAGGCTAGGGCTCCCCTAGCCTTCAGGCTAGGGCACCCCTAGGCTTTAGGCTCGGGCTCCCCTAGGCTAAGGCTAGGGCTCCCCTAGCCTTCAGGCTAGGGCACCCCTAGGCTTTAGGCTCGGGCTCCCCTAGGCTAAGGCTAGGGCTCCCCTAGCCTTCAGGCTAGGGCACCCCTAGGCTTTAGGCTCGGGCTCCCTAGGCTAAGGCTAGGGCTCCCCTAGCCTTCAGGCTAGGGCACCCCTAGGCTTTAGGCTCGGGCTCCCCTAGGCTAAGGCTAGGGCTCCCCTAGCCTTCAGGCTAGGGCACCCCTAGGCTTTAGGCTCGGGCTCCCTAGGCTAATTCTAGGGCTCCCCTAGCCTTCAGGCTAGGGCACCCCTAGGCTTTAGGCTCGGGCTCCCTAGGCTAAGGCTAGGGCTCCCCTAGCCTTCAGGCTAGGGCACCCCTAGGCTTTAGGCTCGGGCTCCCCTAGGCTAAGGCTAGGGCTCCCCTAGCCTTCAGGCTAGGGCACCCCTAGGCTTTAGGCTCGGGCTCCCCTAGGCTAAGGCTAGGGCTCCCCTAGCCTTCAGGCTAGGGCACCCCTAGGCTTTAGGCTCGGGCTCCCCTAGGCTAAGGCTAGGGCTCCCCTAGCCTTCAGGCTAGGGCACCCCTAGGCTTTAGGCTCGGGCTCCCCTAGGCTAAGGCTAGGGCTCCCCTAGCCTTCAGGCTAGGGCACCCCTAGGCTTTAGGCTCGGGCTCCCCTAGGCTAAGGCTAGGGCTCCCCTAGCCTTCAGGCTAGGGCACCCCTAGGCTTTAGGCTCGGGCTCCCCTAGGCTAAGGCTAGGGCTCCCCTAGCCTTCAGGCTAGGGCACCCCTAGGCTTTAGGCTCCCCTAGGCTAAGGCTAGGGCTCCCCTAGCCTTCAGGCTAGGGCACCCCTAGGCTTTAGGCTCCCCTAGGCTAAGGCTAGGGCTCCCCTAGCCTTCAGGCTAGGGCACCCCTAGGCTTTAGGCTCCCCTAGGCTAAGGCTAGGGCTCCCCTAGCCTTCAGGCTAGGGCACCCCTAGGCTTTAGGCTCCCCTAGGCTAAGGCTAGGGCTCCCCTAGCCTTCAGGGTAGGGCACCCCTAGGCTTTAGGCTCGGGCTCCCCTAGGCTAAGGCTAGGGCTCCCCTAGCCTTCAGGCTAGGGCACCCCTAGGCTTTAGGCTCCCCTAGGCTAAGGCTAGGGCTCCCCTAGCCTTCAGGCTAGGGCACCCCTAGGCTTTAGGCTCCCCTAGGCTAAGGCTAGGGCTCCCGTAGCCTTCAGGCTAGGGCACCCCTAGGCTTTAGTCTCCCCTAGGCTAAGGCTAGGGCTCCCCTAGCCTTCAGGCTAGGGCACCCCTAGGCTTTAGGCTCCCCTAGGCTAAGGCTAGGGCTCCCCTAGCCTTCAGGCTAGGGCACCCCTAGGCTTTAGGCTCCCCTAGGCTAAGGCTAGGGCTCCCCTAGCCTTCAGGCTAGGGCACCCCTAGGCTTTAGGCTCCCCTAGGCTAAGGCTAGGGCTCCCCTAGCCTTCAGGCTAGGGCACCCCTAGGCTTTAGGCTCCCCTAGGCTAAGGCTAGGGCTCCCCTAGCCTTCAGGCTAGGGCACCCCTAGGCTTTAGGCTCCCCCTAGGCTAAGGCTAGGGCTCCCCTAGCCTTCAGGCTAGGGCACCCCTAGGCTTTAGGCTCCCTAGGCTAAGGCTAGGGCTCCCCTAGCCTTCAGGCTAGGGCACCCCTAGGCTTTAGGCTCCCCTAGGCTAAGGCTAGGGCTCCCCTAGCCTTCAGGCTAGGGCACCCCTAGGCTTTAGGCTCCCCTAGGCTAAGGCTACGGCTCCCCTAGCCTTCAGGCTAGGGCACCCCTAGGCTTTAGGCTCCCCTAGGCTAAGGCTACGGCTCCCCTAGCCTTCAGGCTAGGGCACCCCTAGGCTTTAGGCTCGGGCTCCCCTAGGCTAAGGCTAGGGCTCCCCTAGCCTTCAGGCTAGGGCACCCCTAGGCTTTAGGCTCCCCTAGGCTAAGGCTAGGGCTCCCCTAGCCTTCAGGCTAGGGCACCCCTAGGCTTTAGGCTCGGGCTCCCCTAGGCTAAGGCTAGGGCTCCCCTAGCCTTCAGGCTAGGGCACCCCTAGGCTTTAGGCTCCCTAGGCTAAGGCTAGGGCTCCCCTAGCCTTCAGGCTAGGGCACCCCTAGGCTTTAGGCTCGGGCTCCCCTAGGCTAAGGCTAGGGCTCCCCTAGCCTTCAGGCTAGAGCACCCCTAGGCTTTAGGCTCCCCTAGAATAAGGCTAGGGCTCCCCTAGCCTTCAGGCTAGGGCACCCCTAGGCTTTAGGCTCGGGCTCCCCTAGGCTAAGGCTAGGGCTCCCTAGCCTTCAGGCTAGGGCACCCCTAGGCTTTAGGCTCCCCTAGGCTAAGGCTAGGGCTCCCCTAGCCTTCAGGCTAGGGCACCCCTAGGCTTTAGGCTCGGGCTCCCCTAGGCTAAGGCTAGGGCTCCCCTAGCCTTCAGGCTAGGGCACCCCTAGGCTTTAGGCTCCCCTAGGCTAAGGCTAGGGCTCGCCTAGCCTTCAGGCTAGGGCACCCCTAGGCTTTAGGCTCGGGCTCCCCTAGGCTAAGGCTAGGGCTCCCCTAGCCTTCAGGCTAGGGCACCCCTAGGCTTTGGGCTCCCCTAGGCTAAGGCTAGGGCTCCCCTAGCCTTCAGGCTAGGGCACCCCTAGGCTTTAGGCTCGGGCTCCCCTAGGCTAAGGCTAGGGCTCCCCTAGCCTTCAGGCTAGGGCACCCCTAGGCTTTGGGCTCCCCTAGGCTAAGGCTAGGGCTCCCCTAGCCTTCAGGCTAGGGCACCCCTAGGCTTTAGGCTCGGGCTCCCCTAGGCTAAGGCTAGGGCTCCCCTAGCCTTCAGGCTAGGGCACCCCTAGGCTTTGGGCTCCCCTAGGCTAAGGCTAGGGCTCCCCTAGCCTTCAGGCTAGGGCACCCCTAGGCTTTAGGCTCGGGCTCCCCTAGGCTAAGGCTAGGGCTCCCCTAGCCTTCAGGCTAGGGCACCCCTAGGCTTTGGGCTCCCCTAGGCTAAGGCTAGGGCTCCCCTAGCCTTCAGGCTAGGGCACCCCTAGGCTTTGGGCTCCCCTAGGCTAAGGCTAGGGCTCCCCTAGCCTTCAGGCTAGGGCACCCCTAGGCTTTAGGCTCGGGCTCCCCTAGGCTAAGGCTAGGGCTCCCCTAGCCTTCAGGCTAGGGCACCCCTAGGCTTTGGGCTCCCCTAGGCTAAGGCTAGGGCTCCCCTAGCCTTCAGGCTAGGGCACCCCTAGGCTTTAGGCTCGGGCTCCCCTAGGCTAAGGCTAGGGCTCCCCTAGCCTTCAGGCTAGGGCACCCCTAGGCTTTGGGCTCCCCTAGGCTAAGGCTAGGGCTCCCCTAGCCTTCAGTTAGGGCACCCCTAGGCTTTGGGCTCCCCTAGGCTAAGGCTAGGGCTCCCCTAGCCTTCAGGCTAGGGCACCCCTAGGCTTTGGGCTCCCCTAGGCTAAGGCTAGGGCTCCCCTAGCCTTCAGGCTAGGGCACCCCTAGGCTTTGGGCTCACCTAGGCTAAGGCTAGGGCTCCCCTAGCCTTCAGGCTAGGGCACCCCTAGGCTTTGGGCTCCCCTAGCCTAAGGCTAGGGCTCCCCTAGCCTTCAGGCTAGGGCACCCCTAGGCTTTGGGCTCCCCTAGGCTAAGGCTAGGGCTCCCCTAGCCTTCAGGCTAGGGCACCCCTAGGCTTTGGGCTCCCCTAGGCTAAGGCTAGGGCTCCCCTAGCCTTCAGGCTAGGGCACCCCTAGGCTTTGGGCTCCCCTAGGCTAAGGCTAGGGCTCCCCTAGCCTTCAGGCTAGGGCACCCCTAGGCTTTGGGCTCCCTTAGGCTAAGGCTAGGGCTCCCCTAGCCTTCAGGCTAGGGCACCCCTAGGCTTTGGGCTCCCCTAGGCTAAGGCTAGGGCTCCCCTAGCCTTCAGGCTAGGGCACCCCTAGGCTTTGGGCTCCCCTAGGCTAAGGCTAGGGCTCCCCTAGCCTTCAGGCTAGGGCACCCCTAGGCTTTGGGCTCCCCTAGGCTAAGGCTAGGGCTCCCCTAGCCTTCAGGCTAGGGCACCCCTAGGCTTTAGGCTCGGGCTCCCCTAGGCTAAGGCTAGGGCTCCCCTAGCCTTCAGGCTAGGGCACCCCTAGGCTTTGGGCTCCCCTAGGCTAAGGCTAGGGCTCCCCTAGCCTTCAGGCTAGGGCACCCCTAGGCTTTAGGCTCGGGCTCACCTAGGCTAAGGCTAGGGCTCCCCTAGCCTTCAGGCTAGGGCACCCCTAGGCTTTGGGCTCCCCTAGGCTAAGGCTAGGGCTCCCCTAGCCTTCAGGCTAGGGCACCCCTAGGCTTTAGGCTCGGGCTCCCCTAGGCTAAGGCTAGGGCTCCCCTAGCCTTCAGGCTAGGGCACCCCTAGGCTTTGGGCTCCCCTAGGCTAAGGCTAGGGTTCCCCTAGCCTTCAGGCTAGGGCACCCCTAGGCTTTAGGCTCGGGCTCCCCTAGGCTAAGGCTAGGGCTCCCCTAGCCTTCAGGCTAGGGCACCCCTAGGCTTTGGGCTCCCCTAGGCTAAGGCTAGGGCTCCCCTAGCCTTCAGGCTAGGGCACCCCTAGGCTTTGGGCTCCCCTAGGCTAAGGCTAGGGCTCCCCTAGCCTTCAGGCTAGGGCACCCCTAGGCTTTGGGCTCCCCTAGGCTAAGGCTAGGGCTCCCCTAGCCTTCAGGCTAGGGCACCCCTAGGCTTTGGGCTCCCCTAGGCTAAGGCTAGGGCTCCCCTAGCCTTCAGGCTAGGGCACCCCTAGGCTTTGGGCTCCCCTAGGCTAAGGCTAGGGCTCCCCTAGCCTTCAGGCTAGGGCACCCCTAGGCTTTGGGCTCCCCTAGGCTAAGGCTAGGGCTCCCCTAGCCTTCAGGCTAGGGCACCCCTAGGCTTTAGGCTCGGGCTCCCCTAGGCTAAGGCTAGGGCTCCCCTAGCCTTCAGGCTAGGGCACCCCTAGGCTTTAGGCTCGGGCTCCCCTAGGCTAAGGCTAGGGCTCCCCTAGCCTTCAGGCTAGGGCACCCCTAGGCTTTAGGCTCGGGCTCCCCTAGGCTAAGGCTAGGGCTCCCCTAGCCTTCAGGCTAGGGCACCCCTAGGCTTTAGGCTCGGGCTCCCCTAGGCTAAGGCTAGGGCTCCCCTAGCCTTCAGGCTAGGGCACCCCTAGGCTTTAGGCTCGGGCTCCCCTAGGCTAAGGCTAGGGCTCCCCTAGCCTTCAGGCTAGGGCACCCCTAGGCTTTAGGCTCGGGCTCCCCTAGGCTAAGGCTAGGGCTCCCCTAGCCTTCAGGCTAGGGCACCCCTAGGCTTTAGGCTCGGGCTCCCCTAGGCTAAGGCTAGGGCTCCCCTAGCCTTCAGGCTAGGGCACCCCTAGGCTTTAGGCTCGGGCTCCCCTAGGCTAAGGCTAGGGCTCCCCTAGCCTTCAGGCTAGGGCACCCCTAGGCTTTAGGCTCGGGCTCCCCTAGGCTAAGGCTAGGGCTCCCCTAGCCTTCAGGCTAGGGCACCCCTAGGCTTTAGGCTCGGGCTCCCCTAGGCTAAGGCTAGGGCTCCCCTAGCCTTCAGGCTAGGGCACCCCTAGGCTTTAGGCTCGGGCTCCCCTAGGCTAAGGCTAGGGCTCCCCTAGCCTTCAGGCTAGGGCACCCCTAGGCTTTAGGCTCGGGCTCCCCTAGGCTAAGGCTAGGGCTCCCCTAGCCTTCAGGCTAGGGCACCCCTAGGCTTTAGGCTCCCCTAGGCTAAGGCTAGGGCTCCCCTAGCCTTCAGGCTAGGGCACCCCTAGGCTTTAGGCTCGGGGTCCCCTAGGCTAAGGCTAGGGCTCCCCTAGCCTTCAGGCTAGGGCACCCCTAGGCTTTAGGCTCCCCTAGGCTAAGGCTAGGGCTCCCCTAGCCTTCAGGCTAGGGCACCCCTAGGCTTTAGGCTCGGGCTCCCCTAGGCTAAGGCTAGGGCTCCCCTAGCCTTCAGGCTAGGGCACCCCTAGGCTTTAGGCTCCCCTAGGCTAAGGCTAGGGCTCCCCTAGCCTTCAGGCTAGGGCACCCCTAGGCTTTAGGCTCCCCTAGGCTAAGGCTAGGGCTCCCCTAGCCTTCAGGCTAGGGCACACCTAGGCTTTAGGCTCCCCTAGGCTAAGGCTAGGGCTCCCCTAGCCTTCAGGCTAGGGCACCCCTAGGCTTTAGGCTCCCCTAGGCTAAGGCTAGGGCTCCCCTAGCCTTCAGGCTAGGGCACCCCTAGGCTTTAGGCTCCCCTAGGCTAAGGCTAGGGCTCCCCTAGCCTTCAGGCTAGGGCACCCCTAGGCTTTAGGCTCCCCTAGGCTAAGGCTAGGGCTCCCCTAGCCTTCAGGCTAGGGCACCCCTAGGCTTTAGGCTCCCCTAGGCTAAGGCTAGGGCTCCCCTAGCCTTCAGGCTAGGGCACCCCTAGGCTTTAGGCTCCCCTAGGCTAAGGCTAGGGCTCCCCTAGCCTTCAGGCTAGGGCACCCCTAGGCTTTAGGCTCCCCTAGGCTAAGGCTAGGGCTCCCCTAGCCTTCAGGCTAGGGCACCCCTAGGCTTTAGGCTCGGGCTCCCCTAGGCTAAGGCTAAGGCTCCCCTAGCCTTCAGGCTAGGGCACCCCTAGGCTTTAGGCTCCCCTAGGCTAAGGCTAGGGCTCCCCTAGCCTTCAGGCTAGGGCACCCCTAGGCTTTAGGCTCGGGCTCCCCTAGGCTAAGGCTAGGGCTCCCCTAGCCTTCAGGCTAGGGCACCCCTAGGCTTTAGGCTCCCCTAGGCTAAGGCTAGGGCTCCCCTAGCCTTCAGGCTAGGGCACCCCTAGGCTTTAGGCTCGGGCTCCCCTAGGCTAAGGCTAGGGCTCCCCTAGCCTTCAGGCTAGGGCACCCCTAGGCTTTAGGCTCCCCTAGAATAAGGCTAGGGCTCCCCTAGCCTTCAGGCTAGGGCACCCCTAGGCTTTAGGCTCGGGCTCCCCTAGGCTAAGGCTAGGGCTCCCCTAGCCCTCAGGCTAGGGCACCCCTAGGCTTTAGGCTCCCCTAGGCTAAGGCTAGGGCTCCCCTAGCCTTCAGGCTAGGGCACCCCTAGGCTTTAGGCTCGGGCTCCCCTAGGCTAAGGCTAGGGCTCCCCTAGCCTTCAGGCTAGGGCACCCCTAGGCTTTAGGCTCCCCTAGGCTAAGGCTAGGGCTCCCCTAGCCTTCAGGCTAGGGCACCCCTAGTCTTTAGGCTCGGGCTCCCCTAGGCTAAGGCTAGGGCTCCCCTAGCCTTCAGGCTAGGGCACCCCTAGGCTTTGGGCTCCCCTAGGCTAAGGCTAGGGCTCCCCTAGCCTTCAGGCTAGGGCACCCCTAGGCTTTAGGCTCGGGCTCCCCTAGGCTAAGGCTAGGGCTCCCCTAGCCGTCAGGCTAGGGCACCCCTAGGCTTTGGGCTCCCCTAGGCTAAGGCTAGGGCTCCCCTAGTCTTCAGGCTAGGGCACCCCAAGGCTTTAGGCTCGGGCTCCCCTAGGCTAAGGCTAGGGCTCCCCTAGCCTTCAGGCTAGGGCACCCCTAGGCTTTGGGCTCCCCTAGGCTAAGGCTAGGGCTCCCCTAGCCTTCAGGCTAGGGCACCCCTAGGCTTTAGGCTCGGGCTCCCCTAGGCTAAGGCTAGGGCTCCCCTAGCCTTCAGGCTAGGGCACCCCTAGGCTTTGGGCTCCCCTAGGCTAAGGCTAGGGCTCCCCTAGCCTTCAGGCTAGGGCACCCCTAGGCTTTAGGATCGGGCTCCCCTAGGCTAAGGCTAGGGCTCCCCTAGCCTTCACGCTAGGGCACCCCTAGGCTTTGGGCTCCCCTAGGCTAAGGCTAGGGCTCCCCTAGCCTTCAGGCTAGGGCACCCCTAGGCTTTAGGCTCGGGCTCCCCTAGGCTAAGGCTAGGGCTCCCCTAGCCTTCAGGCTAGGGCACCCCTAGGCTTTGGGCTCCCCTAGGCTAAGGCTAGGGCTCCCCTAGCCTTCAGGCTAGGGCACCCCTAGGCTTTAGGCTCGGGCTCCCCTAGGCTAAGGCTAGGGCTCCCCTAGCCTTCAGGCTAGGGCACCCCTAGGCTTTGGGCTCCCCTAGGCTAAGGCTAGGGCTACCCTAGCCTTCAGGCTAGGGCACCCCTAGGCTTTGGGCTCCCCTAGGCTAAGGCTAGGGCTCCCCTAGCCTTCAGGCTAGGGCACCCCTAGGCTTTGGGCTCCCCTAGGCTAAGGCTAGGGCTCCCCTAGCCTTCAGGCTAGGGCACCCCTAGGCTTTGGGCTCCCCTAGGCTAAGGCTAGGGCTCCGCTAGCCTTCAGGCTAGGGCACCCCTAGGCTTTGGGCTCCCTTAGGCTAAGGCTAGGGCTCCCCTAGCCTTCAGGCTAGGGCACCCCTAGGCTTTGGGCTCCCCTAGGCTAAGGCTAGGGCTCCCCTAGCCTTCAGGCTAGGGCACCCCTAGGCTTTGGGCTCCCCTAGGCTAAGGCTAGGGCTCCCCTAGCCTTCAGGCTAGGGCACCCCTAGGCTTTGGGCTCCCCTAGGCTAAGGCTAGGGCTCCCCTAGCCTTCAGGCTAGGGCACCCCTAGGCTTTAGGCTCGGGCTCCCCTAGGCTAAGGCTAGGGCTCCCCTAGCCTTCAGGCTAGGGCACCCCTAGGCTTTGGGCTCCCCTAGGCTAAGGCTAGGGCTCCCCTAGCCTTCAGGCTAGGGCACCCCTAGGCTTTAGGCTCGGGCTCACCTAGGCTAAGGCTAGGGCTCCCCTAGCCTTCAGGCTAGGGCACCCCTAGGATTTGGGCTCCCCTAGGCTAAGGCTAGGGCTCCCCTAGCCTTCAGGCTAGGGCACCCCTAGGCTTTAGGCTCGGGCTCCCCTAGGCTAAGGCTAGGGCTCCCCTAGCCTTCAGGCTAGGGCACCCCTAGGCTTTGGGCTCCCCTAGGCTAAGGCTAGGGCTCCCCTAGCCTTCAGGCTAGGGCACCCCTAGGCTTTAGGCTCGGGCTCCCCTAGGCTAAGGCTAGGGCTCCCCTAGCCTTCAGGCTAGGGCACCCCTAGGCTTTGGGCTCCCCTAGGCTAAGGCTAGGGCTCCCCTAGCCTTCAGGCTAGGGCACCCCTAGGCTTTGGGCTCCCCTAGCCTAAGGCTAGGGCTCCCCTAGCCTTCAGGCTAGGGAACCCCTAGGCTTTAGGCTCCCCTAGGCTAAGGCTAGGGCTCCCCTAGCCTTCAGGCTAGGGCACCCCTAGGCTTTAGGCTCCCCTAGGCTAAGGCTAGGGCTCCCCTAGCCTTCAGGCTAGGGCACCCCTAGGCTTTAGGCTCCCCTAGGCTAAGGCTAGGGCTCCCCTAGCCTTCAGGCTAGGGGACCCCTAGGCTTTAGGCTCCCCTAGGCTAAGGCTAGGGCTCCCCTAGCCTTCAGGCTAGGGCACCCACCCCTAGGCTTTAGGCTCCCCTAGGCTAAGGCTAGGGCTCCCCTAGCCTTCAGGCTAGGGCACCCCTAGGCTTTAGGCTCGGGCTCCCCTAGGCTAAGGCTAGGGCTCCCCTAGCCTTCAGGCTAGGGCACCCCTAGGCTTTAGGCTCCCCTAGGCTAAGGCTAGGGCTCCCCTAGCCTTCAGGCTAGGGCACCCCTAGGCTTTAGGCTCGGGCTCCCCTAGGCTAAGGCTAGGGCTCCCCTAGCCTTCAGGCTAGGGCACCCCTAGGCTTTAGGCTCCCCTAGGCTAAGGCTAGGGCTCCCCTAGCCTTCAGGCTAGGGCACCCCTAGGCTTTAGGCTCGGGCTCCTCTAGGCTAAGGCTAGGGCTCCCCTAGCCTTCAGGCTAGGGCACCCCTAGGCTTTAGGCTCCCCTAGAATAAGGCTAGGGCTCCCCTAGCCTTCAGGCTAGGGCACCCCTAGGCTTTAGGCTCGGGCTCCCCTAGGCTAAGGCTAGGGCTCCCCTAGCCTTCAGGCTAGGGCACCCCTAGGCTTTAGGCTCCCCTAGGCTAAGGCTAGGGCTCCCCTAGCCTTCAGGCTAGGGCACCCCTAGGCTTTAGGCTCGGGCTCCCCTAGGCTAAGGCTAGGGCTCCCCTAGACTTCAGGCTAGGGCACCCCTAGGCTTTAGGCTCCCCTAGGCTAAGGCTAGGGCTCCCCTAGCCTTCAGGCTAGGGCACCCCTAGGCTTTAGGCTCGGGCTCCCCTAGGCTAAGGCTAGGGCTCCCCTAGCCTTCAGGCTAGGGCACCCCTACGCTTTGGGCTCCCCTAGGCTAAGGCTAGGGCTCCCCTAGCCTTCAGGCTAGGGCACCCCTAGGCTTTAGGCTCGGGCTCCCCTAGGCTAAGGCTAGGGCTCCCCTAGCCTTCAGGCTAGGGCACCCCTAGGCTTTGGGCTCCCCTAGGCTAAGGCTAGGGCTCCCCTAGCCTTCAGGCTAGGGCACCCCTAGGCTTTAGGCTCGGGCTCCCCTAGGCTAAGGCTAGGGCTCCCCTAGCCTTCAGGCTAGGGCACCCCTAGGCTTTGGGCTCCCCTAGGCTAAGGCTAGGGCTCCCCTAGCCTTCAGGCTAGGGCACCCCTAGGCTTTAGGCTCGGGCTCCCCTAGGCTAAGGCTAGGGCTACCCTAGCCTTCAGGCTAGGGCACCCCTAGGCTTTGGGCTCCCCTAGGCTAAGGCTAGGGCTCCCCTAGCCTTCAGGCTAGGGCACCCCTAGGCTTTAGGCTCCCCTAGGCTAAGGCTAGGGCTCCCCTAGCCTTCAGGCTAGGGCACCCCTAGGCTTTAGGCTCCCCTAGGCTAAGGCTAGGGCTCCCCTAGCCTTCAGGCTAGGGGACCCCTAGGCTTTAGGCTCCCCTAGGCTAAGGCTAGGGCTCCCCTAGCCTTCAGGCTAGGGCACCCACCCCTAGGCTTTAGGCTCCCCTAGGCTAAGGCTAGGGCTCCCCTAGCCTTCAGGCTAGGGCACCCCTAGGCTTTAGGCTCGGGCTCCCCTAGGCTAAGGCTAGGGCTCCCCTAGCCTTCAGGCTAGGGCACCCCTAGGCTTTAGGCTCCCCTAGGCTAAGGCTAGGGCTCCCCTAGCCTTCAGGCTAGGGCACCCCTAGGCTTTAGGCTCGGGCTCCCCTAGGCTAAGGCTAGGGCTCCCCTAGCCTTCAGGCTAGGGCACCCCTAGGCTTTAGGCTCCCCTAGGCTAAGGCTAGGGCTCCCCTAGCCTTCAGGCTAGGGCACCCCTAGGCTTTAGGCTCGGGCTCCTCTAGGCTAAGGCTAGGGCTCCCCTAGCCTTCAGGCTAGGGCACCCCTAGGCTTTAGGCTCCCCTAGAATAAGGCTAGGGCTCCCCTAGCCTTCAGGCTAGGGCACCCCTAGGCTTTAGGCTCGGGCTCCCCTAGGCTAAGGCTAGGGCTCCCCTAGCCTTCAGGCTAGGGCACCCCTAGGCTTTAGGCTCCCCTAGGCTAAGGCTAGGGCTCCCCTAGCCTTCAGGCTAGGGCACCCCTAGGCTTTAGGCTCGGGCTCCCCTAGGCTAAGGCTAGGGCTCCCCTAGACTTCAGGCTAGGGCACCCCTAGGCTTTAGGCTCCCCTAGGCTAAGGCTAGGGCTCCCCTAGCCTTCAGGCTAGGGCACCCCTAGGCTTTAGGCTCGGGCTCCCCTAGGCTAAGGCTAGGGCTCCCCTAGCCTTCAGGCTAGGGCACCCCTACGCTTTGGGCTCCCCTAGGCTAAGGCTAGGGCTCCCCTAGCCTTCAGGCTAGGGCACCCCTAGGCTTTAGGCTCGGGCTCCCCTAGGCTAAGGCTAGGGCTCCCCTAGCCTTCAGGCTAGGGCACCCCTAGGCTTTGGGCTCCCCTAGGCTAAGGCTAGGGCTCCCCTAGCCTTCAGGCTAGGGCACCCCTAGGCTTTAGGCTCGGGCTCCCCTAGGCTAAGGCTAGGGCTCCCCTAGCCTTCAGGCTAGGGCACCCCTAGGCTTTGGGCTCCCCTAGGCTAAGGCTAGGGCTCCCCTAGCCTTCAGGCTAGGGCACCCCTAGGCTTTAGGCTCGGGCTCCCCTAGGCTAAGGCTAGGGCTACCCTAGCCTTCAGGCTAGGGCACCCCTAGGCTTTGGGCTCCCCTAGGCTAAGGCTAGGGCTCCCCTAGCCTTCAGGCTAGGGCACCCCTAGGCTTTGGGCTCCCCTAGGCTAAGGCTAGGGCTCCCCTAGCCTTCAGGCTAGGGCACCCCTAGGCTTTGGGCTCCCCTAGGCTAAGGCTAGGGCTCCCCTAGCCTTCAGGCTAGGGCACCCCTAGGCTTTGGGCTCCCCTAGCCTAAGGCTAGGGCTCCCCTAGCCTTCAGGCTAGGGCACCCCTAGGCTTTGGGCTCCCCTAGGCTAAGGCTAGGGCTCCCCTAGCCTTCAGGCTAGGGCACCCCTAGGCTTTGGGCTCCCCTAGGCTAAGGCTAGGGCTCCCCTAGCCTTCAGGCTAGGGCACCCCTAGGCTTTGGGCTCCCCTAGGCTAAGGCTAGGGCTCCCCTAGCCTTCAGGCTAGGGCAACCCTAGGCTTTGGGCTCCCTTAGGCTAAGGCTAGGGCTCCCCTAGCCTTCAGGCTAGGGCACCCCTAGGCTTTGGGCTCCCCTAGGCTAAGGCTAGGGCTCCCCTAGCCTTCAGGCTAGGGCACCCCTAGGCTTTGGGCTCCCCTAGGCTAAGGCTAGGGCTCCCCTAGCCTTCAGGCTAGGGCACCCCTAGGCTTTGGGCTCCCCTAGGCTAAGGCTAGGGCTCTCCTAGCCTTCAGGCTAGGGCACCCCTAGGCTTTAGGCTCGGGCTCCCCTAGGCTAAGGCTAGGGTTCCCCTAGCCTTCAGGCTAGGGCACCCCTAGGCTTTGGGCTCCCCTAGGCTAAGGCTAGGGCTCCCCTAGCCTTCAGGCTAGGGCACCCCTAGGCTTTAGGCTCGGGCTCACCTAGGCTAAGGCTAGGGCTCCCCTAGCCTTCAGGCTAGGGCACCCCTAGGCTTTGGGCTCCCCTAGGCTAAGGCTAGGGCTCCGCTAGCCTTCAGGCTAGGGCACCCCTAGGCTTTAGGCTCGGGCTCCCCTAGGCTAAGGCTAGGGCTCCCCTAGCCTTCAGGCTAGGGCACCCCTAGGCTTTGGGCTCCCCTAGGCTAAGGCTAGGGCTCCCCTAGCCTTCAGGCTAGGGCACCCCTAGGCTTTAGGCTCGGGCTCCCCTAGGCTAAGGCTAGGGCTCCCCTAGCCATCAGGCTAGGGCACCCCTAGGCTTTGGGCTCCCCTAGGCTAAGGCTAGGGCTCCCCTAGCCTTCAGGCTAGGGCACCCCTAGGCTTTGGGCTCCCCTAGGCTAAGGCTAGGGCTCCCCTAGCCTTCAGGCTAGGGCACTCCTAGGCTTTGGGCTCCCCTAGGCTAAGGCTAGGGCTCCCCTAGCCTTCAGGCTAGGGCACCCCTAGGCTTTAGGCTCGGGCTCCCCTAGGCTAAGGCTAGGGCTCCCCTAGCCTTCAGGCTAGGGCACCCCTAGGCTTTAGGCTCGGGCTCCCCTAGGCTAAGGCTAGGGCTCCCCTAACCTTCAGGCTAGGGCACCCCTAGGCTTTAGGCTCGGGCTCCCCTAGGCTAAGGCTAGGGCTCCCCTAGCCTTCAGGCTAGGGCACCCCTAGGCTTTAGGCTCGGGCTCCCCTAGGCTAAGGCTGGGGCTCCCCTAGCCTTCAGGCTAGGGCACCCCTAGGCTTTAGGCTCGGGCTCCCCTAGGCTAAGGCTGGGGCTCCCCTAGCCTTCAGGCTAGGGCACCCCTAGGCTTTAGGCTCGGGCTCCCCTAGGCTAAGGCTGGGGCTCCCCTAGCCTTCAGGCTAGGGCACCCCTAGGCTTTAGGCTCGGGCTCCCCTAGGCTAAGCCTGGGGCTCCCCTAGCCTTCAGGCTAGGGCACCCCTAGGCTTTAGGCTCGGGCTCCCCTAGGCTAAGCCTGGGGCTCCCCTAGCCTTCAGGCTAGGGCACCCCTAGGCTTTAGGCTCGGGCTCCCCTAGGCTAAGGCTGGGGCTCCCCTCGCCTTCAGGCTAGGGCACCCCTAGGCTTTAGGCTCGGGCTCCCCTAGGCTAAGGCTGGGGCTCCCCTCGCCTTCAGGCTAGGGCACCCCTAGGCTTTAGGCTCGGGCTCCCCTAGGCTAAGGCTGGGGCTCCCCTCGCCTTCAGGCTAGGGCACCCCTAGGCTTTAGGCTCGGGCTCCCCTAGGCTAAGGCTGGGGCTCCCCTCGCCTTCAGGCTAGGGCACCCCTAGGCTTTAGGCTCGGGCTCCCCTAGGCTAAGGCTAGGGCTCCCCTAGCCTTCAGGCTAGGGCACCCCTAGGCTTTAGGCTCGGGCTCCCCTAGGCTAAGGCTAGGGCTCCCCTAGCCTTCAGGCTAGGGCACCCCTAGGCTTTAGGCTCGGGCTCCCCTAGGCTAAGGCTAGGGCTCCCCTAGCCTTCAGGCTAGGGCACCCCTAGGCTTTAGGCTCGGGCTCCCCTAGGCTAAGGCTAGGGCTCCCCTAGCCTTCAGGCTAGGGCACCCCTAGGCTTTAGGCTCGGGCTCCCCTAGGCTAAGGCTAGGGCTCCCCTAGCCTTCAGGCTAGGGCACCCCTAGGCTTTAGGCTCGGGCTCCCCTAGGCTAAGGCTAGGGCTCCCCTAGCCTTCAGGCTAGGGCACCCCTAGGCTTTAGGCTCGGGCTCCCCTAGGCTAAGGCTAGGGCTCCCCTAGCCTTCAGGCTAGGGCACCCCTAGGCTTTAGGCTCGGGCTCCCCTAGGCTAAGGCTAGGGCTCCCCTAGCCTTCAGGCTAGGGCACCCCTAGGCTTTAGGCTCGGGCTCCCCTAGGCTAAGGCTAGGGCTCCCCTAGCCTTCAGGCTAGGGCACCCCTAGGCTTTAGGCTCGGGCTCCCCTAGGCTAAGGCTAGGGCTCCCCTAGCCTTCAGGCTAGGGCACCCCTAGGCTTTAGGCTCGGGCTCCCCTAGGCTAAGGCTAGGGCTCCCCTAGCCTTCAGGCTAGGGCACCCCTAGGCTTTAGGCTCGGGCTCCCCTAGGCTAAGGCTAGGGCTCCCCTAGCCTTCAGGCTAGGGCACCCCTAGGCTTTAGGCTCGGGCTCCCCTAGGCTAAGGCTAGGGCTCCCCTAGCCTTCAGGCTAGGGCACCCCAAGGCTTTAGGCTCGGGCTCCCCTAGGCTAAGGCTAGGGCTCCCCTAGCCTTCAGGCTAGGGCACCCCTAGGCTTTAGGCTCGGGCTCCCCTAGGCTAAGGCTAGGGCTCCCCAAGCCTTCAGGCTAGGGCACCCCTAGGCTTTAGGCTCGGGCTCCCCTAGGCTAAGGCTAGGGCTCCCCAAGCCTTCAGGCTAGGGCACCCCTAGGCTTTAGGCTCGGGCTCCCCTAGGCTAAGCTAGGGCTCCCCAAGCCTTCGGGCTAGGGCACCCCTAGGCTTTAGGCTCGGGCTCCCCTAGGCTAAGGCTAGGGCTCCCCAAGCCTTCGGGCTAGGGCACCCCTAGGCTTTAGGCTCGGGCTCCCCTAGGCTAAGGCTAGGGCTCCCCAAGCCTTCGGGCTAGGGCACCCCTAGGTTTTAGGCTCGGGCTCCCCTAGGCTAAGGCTAGGGCTCCCCTAGCCTTCGGGCTAGGGCACCCCTAGGCTTTAGGCTCGGGCTCCCCTAGGCTAAGGCTAGGGCTCCCCTAGCCTTCGGGCTAGGGCACCCCTAGGCTTTAGGCTCGGGCTCCCCTAGGCTAAGGCTAGGGCTCCCCTAGCCTTCGGGCTAGGGCACCCCTAGGCTTTAGGCTCGGGCTCCCCTAGGCTAAGGCTAGGGCTCCCCTAGCCTTCGGGCTAGGGCACCCCTAGGCTTTAGGCTCGGGCTCCCCTAGGCTAAGGCTAGGGCTCCCCTAGCCTTCGGGCTAGGGCACCCCTAGGCTTTAGGCTCGGGCTCCCCTAGGCTAAGGCTAGGGCTCCCCTAGCCTTCGGGCTAGGGCACCCCTAGGCTTTAGGCTCGGGCTCCCCTAGGCTAAGGCTAGGGCTCCCCTAGCCTTCGGGCTAGGGCACCCCTAGGCTTTAGGCTCGGGCTCCCCTAGGCTAAGGCTAGGGCTCCCCTAGCCTTCGGGCTAGGGCACCCCTAGGCTTTAGGCTCGGGCTCCCCTAGGCTAAGGCTAGGGCTCCCCTAGCCTTCGGGCTAGGGCACCCCTAGGCTTTAGGCTCGGGCTCCCCTAGGCTAAGGCTAGGGCTCCCCTAGCCTTCGGGCTAGGGCACCCCTAGGCTTTAGGCTCGGGCTCCCCTAGGCTAAGGCTAGGGCTCCCCTAGCCTTCGGGCTAGGGCACCCCTAGGCTTTAGGCTCGGGCTCCCCTAGGCTAAGGCTAGGGCTCCCCTAGCCTTCGGGCTAGGGCACCCCTAGGCTTTAGGCTCGGGCTCCCCTAGGCTAAGGCTAGGGCTCCCCTAGCCTTCGGGCTAGGGCACCCCTAGGCTTTAGGCTCGGGCTCCCCTAGGCTAAGGCTAGGGCTCCCCTAGCCTTCGGGCTAGGGCACCCCTAGGCTTTAGGCTCGGGCTCCCCTAGGCTAAGGCTAGGGCTCCCCTAGCCTTCGGGCTAGGGCACCCCTAGGCTTTAGGCTCGGGCTCCCCTAGGCTAAGGCTAGGGCTCCCCTAGCCTTCGGGCTAGGGCACCCCTAGGCTTTAGGCTCGGGCTCCCCTAGGCTAAGGCTAGGGCTCCCCTAGCCTTCGGGCTAGGGCACCCCTAGGCTTTAGGCTCGGGCTCCCCTAGGCTAAGGCTAGGGCTCCCCTAGCCTTCGGGCTAGGGCACCCCTAGGCTTTAGGCTCGGGCTCCCCTAGGCTAAGGCTAGGGCTCCCCTAGCCTTCGGGCTAGGGCACCCCTAGGCTTTAGGCTCGGGCTCCCCTAGGCTAAGGCTAGGGCTCCCCTAGCCTTCGGGCTAGGGCACCCCTAGGCTTTAGGCTCGGGCTCCCCTAGGCTAAGGCTAGGGCTCCCCTAGCCTTCGGGCTAGGGCACCCCTAGGCTTTAGGCTCGGGCTCCCCTAGGCTAAGGCTAGGGCTCCCCTAGCCTTCGGGCTAGGGCACCCCTAGGCTTTAGGCTCGGGCTCCCCTAGGCTAAGGCTAGGGCTCCCCTAGCCTTCGGGCTAGGGCACCCCTAGGCTTTAGGCTCGGGCTCCCCTAGGCTAAGGCTAGGGCTCCCCTAGCCTTCGGGCTAGGGCACCCCTAGGCTTTAGGCTCGGGCTCCCCTAGGCTAAGGCTAGGGCTCCCCTAGCCTTCGGGCTAGGGCACCCCTAGGCTTTAGGCTCGGGCTCCCCTAGGCTAAGGCTAGGGCTCCCCTAGCCTTCGGGCTAGGGCACCCCTAGGCTTTAGGCTCGGGCTCCCCTAGGCTAAGGCTAGGGCTCCCCTAGCCTTCGGGCTAGGGCACCCCTAGGCTTTAGGCTCGGGCTCCCCTAGGCTAAGGCTAGGGCTCCCCTAGCCTTCGGGCTAGGGCACCCCTAGGCTTTAGGCTCGGGCTCCCCTAGGCTAAGGCTAGGGCTCCCCTAGCCTTCGGGCTAGGGCACCCCTAGGCTTTAGGCTCGGGCTCCCCTAGGCTAAGGCTAGGGCTCCCCTAGCCTTCGGGCTAGGGCACCCCTAGGCTTTAGGCTCGGGCTCCCCTAGGCTAAGGCTCGGGTCCAGGCTAAGGTGCTCCTACGGCGGGCACCCCTAGGCTTTAGGCTCGGCTCCCCTAGGCTAAGGCTAGGGCTCCCCTAGCCTTCGGGCTAGGGCACCCCTAGGCTTTAGGCTCGGGCTCCCCTAGGCTAAGGCTAGGGCTCCCCTAGCCTTCGGGCTATTGCACCCCTAGGCTTTAGGCTCGGGCTCCCCTAGGCTAAGGCTAGGGCTCCCCTAGCCTTCGGGCTAGGGCACCCCTAGGCTTTAGGCTCGGGCTCCCCTAGGCTAAGGCTAGGGCTCCCCTAGCCTTCGGGCTAGGGCACCCCTAGGCTTTAGGCTCGGGCTCCCCTAGGCTAAGGCTAGGGCTCCCCTAGCCTTCGGGCTAGGGCACCCCTAGGCTTTAGGCTCGGGCTCCCCTAGGCTAAGGCTAGGGCTCCCCTAGCCTTCGGGCTAGGGCACCCCTAGGCTTTAGGCTCGGGCTCCCCTAGGCTAAGGCTAGGGCTCCCCTAGCCTTCGGGCTAGGGCACCCCTAGGCTTTAGGCTCGGGCTCCCCTAGGCTAAGGCTAGGGCTCCCCTAGCCTTCGGGCTAGGGCACCCCTAGGCTTTAGGCTCGGGCTCCCCTAGGCTAAGGCTAGGGCTCCCCTAGCCTTCGGGCTAGGGCACCCCTAGGCTTTAGGCTCGGGCTCCCCTAGGCTAAGGCTAGGGCTCCCCTAGCCTTCGGGCTAGGGCACCCCTAGGCTTTAGGCTCGGGCTCCCCTAGGCTAAGGCTAGGGCTCCCCTAGCCTTCGGGCTAGGGCACCCCTAGGCTTTAGGCTCGGGCTCCCCTAGGCTAAGGCTAGGGCTCCCCTAGCCTTCGGGCTAGGGCACCCCTAGGCTTTAGGCTCGGGCTCCCCTAGGCTAAGGCTAGGGCTCCCCTAGCCTTCGGGCTAGGGCACCCCTAGGCTTTAGGCTCGGGCTCCCCTAGGCTAAGGCTAGGGCTCCCCTAGCCTTCGGGCTAGGGCACCCCTAGGCTTTAGGCTCGGGCTCCCCTAGGCTAAGGCTAGGGCTCCCCTAGCCTTCGGGCTAGGGCACCCCTAGGCTTTAGGCTCGGGCTCCCCTAGGCTAAGGCTAGGGCTCCCCTAGCCTTCGGGCTAGGGCACCCCTAGGCTTTAGGCTCGGGCTCCCCTAGGCTAAGGCTAGGGCTCCCCTAGCCTTCGGGCTAGGGCACCCCTAGGCTTTAGGCTCGGGCTCCCCTAGGCTAAGGCTAGGGCTCCCCTAGCCTTCGGGCTAGGGCACCCCTAGGCTTTAGGCTCGGGCTCCCCTAGGCTAAGGCTAGGGCTCCCCTAGCCTTCGGGCTAGGGCACCCCTAGGCTTTAGGCTCGGGCTCCCCTAGGCTAAGGCTAGGGCTCCCCTAGCCTTCGGGCTAGGGCACCCCTAGGCTTTAGGCTCGGGCTCCCCTAGGCTAAGGCTAGGGCTCCCCTAGCCTTCGGGCTAGGGCACCCCTAGGCTTTAGGCTCGGGCTCCCCTAGGCTAAGGCTAGGGCTCCCCTAGCCTTCGGGCTAGGGCACCCCTAGGCTTTAGGCTCGGGCTCCCCTAGGCTAAGGCTAGGGCTCCCCTAGCCTTCGGGCTAGGGCACCCCTAGGCTTTAGGCTCGGGCTCCCCTAGGCTAAGGCTAGGGCTCCCCTAGCCTTCGGGCTAGGGCACCCCTAGGCTTTAGGCTCGGGCTCCCCTAGGCTAAGGCTAGGGCTCCCCTAGCCTTCGGGCTAGGGCACCCCTAGGCTTTAGGCTCGGGCTCCCCTAGGCTAAGGCTAGGGCTCCCCTAGCCTTCGGGCTAGGGCACCCCTAGGCTTTAGGCTCGGGCTCCCCTAGGCTAAGGCTAGGGCTCCCCTAGCCTTCGGGCTAGGGCACCCCTAGGCTTTAGGCTCGGGCTCCCCTAGGCTAAGGCTAGGGCTCCCCTAGCCTTCGGGCTAGGGCACCCCTAGGCTTTAGGCTCGGGCTCCCCTAGGCTAAGGCTAGGGCTCCCCTAGCCTTCGGGCTAGGGCACCCCTAGGCTTTAGGCTCGGGCTCCCCTAGGCTAAGGCTAGGGCTCCCTAGCCTTCGGGCTAGGGCACCCCTAGGCTTTAGGCTCGGGCTCCCCTAGGCTAAGGCTAGGGCTCCCTAGCCTTCGGGCTAGGGCACCCCTAGGCTTTAGGCTCGGGCTCCCCTAGGCTAAGGCTAGGGCTCCCCTAGCCTTCGGGCTAGGGCACCCCTAGGCTTTAGGCTCGGGCTCCCCTAGGCTAAGGCTAGGGCTCCCCTAGCCTTCGGGCTAGGGCACCCCTAGGCTTTAGGCTCGGGCTCCCCTAGGCTAAGGCTAGGGCTCCCCTAGCCTTCGGGCTAGGGCACCCCTAGGCTTTAGGCTCGGGCTCCCCTAGGCTAAGGCTAGGGCTCCCCTAGCCTTCGGGCTAGGGCACCCCTAGGCTTTAGGCTCGGGCTCCCCTAGGCTAAGGCTAGGGCTCCCCTAGCCTTCGGGCTAGGGCACCCCTAGGCTTTAGGCTCGGGCTCCCCTAGGCTAAGGCTAGGGCTCCCCTAGCCTTCGGGCTAGGGCACCCCTAGGCTTTAGGCTCGGGCTCCCCTAGGCTAAGGCTAGGGCTCCCCTAGCCTTCGGGCTAGGGCACCCCTAGGCTTTAGGCTCGGGCTCCCCTAGGCTAAGGCTAGGGCTCCCCTAGCCTTCGGGCTAGGGCACCCCTAGGCTTTAGGCTCGGGCTCCCCTAGGCTAAGGCTAGGGCTCCCCTAGCCTTCGGGCTAGGGCACCCCTAGGCTTTAGGCTCGGGCTCCCCTAGGCTAAGGCTAGGGCTCCCCTAGCCTTCGGGCTAGGGCACCCCTAGGCTTTAGGCTCGGGCTCCCCTAGGCTAAGGCTAGGGCTCCCCTAGCCTTCGGGCTAGGGCACCCCTAGGCTTTAGGCTCGGGCTCCCCTAGGCTAAGGCTAGGGCTCCCCTAGCCTTCGGGCTAGGGCACCCCTAGGCTTTAGGCTCGGGCTCCCCTAGGCTAAGGCTAGGGCTCCCCTAGCCTTCGGGCTAGGGCACCCCTAGGCTTTAGGCTCGGGCTCCCCTAGGCTAAGGCTAGGGCTCCCCTAGCCTTCGGGCTAGGGCACCCCTAGGCTTTAGGCTCGGGCTCCCCTAGGCTAAGGCTAGGGCTCCCCTAGCCTTCGGGCTAGGGCACCCCTAGGCTTTAGGCTCGGGCTCCCCTAGGCTAAGGCTAGGGCTCCCCTAGCCTTCGGGCTAGGGCACCCCTAGGCTTTAGGCTCGGGCTCCCCTAGGCTAAGGCTAGGGCTCCCCTAGCCTTCGGGCTAGGGCACCCCTAGGCTTTAGGCTCGGGCTCCCCTAGGCTAAGGCTAGGGCTCCCCTAGCCTTCGGGCTAGGGCACCCCTAGGCTTTAGGCTCGGGCTCCCCTAGGCTAAGGCTAGGGCTCCCCTAGCCTTCGGGCTAGGGCACCCCTAGGCTTTAGGCTCGGGCTCCCCTAGGCTAAGGCTAGGGCTCCCCTAGCCTTCGGGCTAGGGCACCCCTAGGCTTTAGGCTCGGGCTCCCCTAGGCTAAGGCTAGGGCTCCCCTAGCCTTCGGGCTAGGGCACCCCTAGGCTTTAGGCTCGGGCTCCCTAGGCTAAGGCTAGGGCTCCCCTAGCCTTCGGGCTAGGGCACCCCTAGGCTTTAGGCTCGGGCTCCCCTAGGCTAAGGCTAGGGCTCCCCTAGCCTTCGGGCTAGGGCACCCCTAGGCTTTAGGCTCGGGCTCCCCTAGGCTAAGGCTAGGGCTCCCCTAGCCTTCGGGCTAGGGCACCCCTAGGCTTTAGGCTCGGGCTCCCCTAGGCTAAGGCTAGGGCTCCCCTAGCCTTCGGGCTAGGGCACCCCTAGGCTTTAGGCTCGGGCTCCCCTAGGCTAAGGCTAGGGCTCCCCTAGCCTTCGGGCTAGGGCACCCCTAGGCTTTAGGCTCGGGCTCCCCTAGGCTAAGGCTAGGGCTCCCCTAGCCTTCGGGCTAGGGCACCCCTAGGCTTTAGGCTCGGGCTCCCCTAGGCTAAGGCTAGGGCTCCCCTAGCCTTCGGGCTAGGGCACCCCTAGGCTTTAGGCTCGGGCTCCCCTAGGCTAAGGCTAGGGCTCCCCTAGCCTTCGGGCTAGGGCACCCCTAGGCTTTAGGCTCGGGCTCCCCTAGGCTAAGGCTAGGGCTCCCCTAGCCTTCGGGCTAGGGCACCCCTAGGCTTTAGGCTCGGGCTCCCCTAGGCTAAGGCTAGGGCTCCCCTAGCCTTCGGGCTAGGGCACCCCTAGGCTTTAGGCTCGGGCTCCCCTAGGCTAAGGCTAGGGCTCCCCTAGCCTTCGGGCTAGGGCACCCCTAGGCTTTAGGCTCGGGCTCCCCTAGGCTAAGGCTAGGGCTCCCCTAGCCTTCGGGCTAGGGCACCCCTAGGCTTTAGGCTCGGGCTCCCCTAGGCTAAGGCTAGGGCTCCCCTAGCCTTCGGGCTAGGGCACCCCTAGGCTTTAGGCTCGGGCTCCCCTAGGCTAAGGCTAGGGCTCCCCTAGCCTTCGGGCTAGGGCACCCCTAGGCTTTAGGCTCGGGCTCCCCTAGGCTAAGGCTAGGGCTCCCCTAGCCTTCGGGCTAGGGCACCCCTAGGCTTTAGGCTCGGGCTCCCCTAGGCTAAGGCTAGGGCTCCCCTAGCCTTCGGGCTAGGGCACCCCTAGGCTTTAGGCTCGGGCTCCCCTAGGCTAAGGCTAGGGCTCCCCTAGCCTTCGGGCTAGGGCACCCCTAGGCTTTAGGGCTCCCCTAGGCTAAGGCTAGGGCTCCCCTAGCCTTCGGGCTAGGGCACCCCTAGGCTTTAGGCTCCCCTAGGCTAAGGCTAGGGCTCCCCTAGCCTTCAGGCTAGGGCACCCTAGGCTTTAGGCTCCCCTAGGCTAAGGCTAGGGCTCCCCTAGCCTTCAGGCTAGGGCACCCCTAAGCTTTAGGCTCGGGCTCCCCTAGGCTAAGGCTAGGGCTCCCCTAGCCTTCAGGCTAGGGCACCCCTAGGCTTTAGGCTCCCCTAGGCTAAGGCTAGGGCTCCCCTAGCCTTCAGGCTAGGGCACCCCTAGGCTTTAGGCTCGGGCTCCCCTAGGCTAAGGCTAGGGCTCCCCTAGCCTTCAGGCTAGGGCACCCCTAGGCTTTAGGCTCCCCTAGGCTAAGGCTAGGGCTCCCCTAGCCTTCAGGCTAGGGCACCCCTAGGCTTTAGGCTCCCCTAGGCTAAGGCTAGGGCTCCCCTAGCCTTCAGGCTAGGGCACCCCTAGGCTTTAGGCTCCCCTAGGCTAAGGCTAGGGCTCCCCTAGCCTTCAGGCTAGGGCACCCCTAGGCTTTAGGCTCCCCTAGGCTAAGGCTAGGGCTCCCCTAGCCTTCAGGCTAGGGCACCCCTAGGCTTTAGGCTCCCCTAGGCTAAGGCTAGGGCTCCCCTAGCCTTCAGGCTAGGGCACCCCTAGGCTTTAGGCTAGGGCTCCCCTAGGCTAAGGCTAGGGCTCCCCTAGCCTTCAGGCTAGGGCACCCCTAGGCTTTAGGCTCCCCTAGGCTAAGGCTAGGGCTCCCCTAGCCTTCAGGCTAGGGCACCCCTAGGCTTTAGGCTCCCCTAGGCTAAGGCTAGGGCTCCCCTAGCCTTCAGGCTAGGGCACCCCTAGGCTTTAGGCTAGGGCTCCCCTAGGCTAAGGCTAGGGCTCCCCTAGGCTTCAGGCTAGGGCACCCCTAGGCTTTAGGCTCCCCTAGGCTAAGGCTAGGGCTCCCCTAGCCTTCAGGCTAGGGCACCCCTAGGCTTTAGGCTCCCCTAGGCTAAGGCTAGGGCTCCCCTAGCCTTCAGGCTAGGGCACCCCTAGGCTTTAGGCTAGGGCTCCCCTAGGCTAAGGCTAGGGCTCCCCTAGCCTTCAGGCTAGGGCACCCCTAGGCTTTAGGCTCCCCTAGGCTAAGGCTAGGGCTCCCCTAGCCTTCAGGCTAGGGCACCCCTAGGCTTTAGGCTCCCCTAGGCTAAGGCTAGGGCTCCCCTAGCCTTCAGGCTAGGGCACCCCTAGGCTTTAGGCTCCCCTAGGCTAAGGCTAGGGCTCCCCTAGCCTTCAGGCTAGGGCACCCCTAGGCTTTAGGCTCCCCTAGGCTAAGACTAGGGCTCCCCTAGCCTTCAGGCTAGGGCACCCCTAGGCTTTAGGCTCCCCTAGGCTAAGGCTAGGGCTCCCCTAGCCTTCAGGCTAGGGCACCCCTAGGCTTTAGGCTCAGGCTCCCCTAGGCTAAGGCTAGGGCTCCCCTAGCCTTCAGGCTAGGGCACCCCTAGGCTTTAGGCTCCCCTAGGCTAAGGCTAGGGCTCCCCTAGCCTTCAGGCTAGGGCACCCCTAGGCTTTAGGCTCCCCTAGGCTAAGGCTAGGGCTCCCCTAGCCTTCAGGCTAGGGCACCCCTAGGCTTTAGGCTCCCCTAGGCTAAGGCTAGGGCTCCCCTAGCCTTCAGGCTAGGGCACCCCTAGGCTTTAGGCTCGGGCTCCCCTAGGCTAAGGCTAGGGCTCCCCTAGCCTTCAGGCTAGGGCACCCCTAGGCTTTGGGCTCCCCTAGGCTAAGGCTAGGGCTCCCCTAGCCTTCAGGCTAGGGCACCCCTAGGCTTTAGGCTCGGGCTCCCCTAGGCTAAGGCTAGGGCTCCCCTAGCCTTCAGGCTAGGGCACCCCTAGGCTTTAGGCTCGGGCTCCCCTAGGCTAAGGCTAGGGCTCCCCTAGCCTTCAGGCTAGGGCACCCCTAGGCTTTAGGCTCCCCTAGGCTAAGGCTAGGGCTCCCCTAGCCTTCAGGCTAGGGCACCCCTAGGCTTTAGGCTCCCCTAGGCTAAGGCTAGGGCTCCCCTAGCCTTCAGGCTAGGGCACCCCTAGGCTTTAGGCTCCCCTAGGCTAAGGCTAGGGCTCCCCTAGCCTTCAGGCTAGGGCACCCCTAGCCTTTAGGCTCCCCTAGGCTAAGGCTAGGGCTCCCCTAGCCTTCAGGCTAGGGCAACCCTAGGCTTTAGGCTCCCCTAGGCTAAGGCTAGGGCTCCCCTAGCCTTCAGGCTAGGGCTCCCCTAGGCTAAGGCTAGGGCTCCCCTAGCCTTCAGGCTAGGGCACCCCTAGGCTTTAGGCTCCCCTAGGCTAAGGCTAGGGCTCCCCTAGCCTTCAGGCTAGGGCACCCCTAGGCTTTAGGCTCCCCTAGGCTAAGGCTAGGGCTCCCCTAGTCTTCAGGCTAGGGCACCCCTAGGCTTTAGGCTAGGGCTCCCCTAGGCTAAGGCTAGGGCTCCCCTAGCCTTCAGGCTAGGGCACCCCTAGGCTTTAGGCTCCCCTAGGCTAAGGCTAGGGCTCCCCTAGCCTTCAGGCTAGGGCACCCCTAGGCTTTAGGCTCCCCTAGGCTAAGGCTAGGGCTCCCCTAGCCTTCAGGCTAGGGCACCCCTAGGCTTTAGGCTAGGGCTCCCCTAGGCTAAGGCTAGGGCTCCCCTAGCCTTCAGGCTAGGGCACCCCTAGGCTTTAGGCTCCCCTAGGCTAAGGCTAGGGCTCCCCTAGCCTTCAGGCTAGGGCACCCCTAGGCTTTAGGCTCCCCTAGGCTAAGGCTAGGGCTCCCCTAGCCTTCAGGCTAGGGCACCCCTAGGCTTTAGGCTAGGGCTCCCCTAGGCTAAGGCTAGGGCTCCCCTAGCCTTCAGGCTAGGGCACCCCTAGGCTTTAGACTCCCCTAGGCTAAGGCTAGGGCTCCCCTAGCCTTCAGGCTAGGGCACCCCTAGGCTTTAGGCTCCCCTAGGCTAAGACTAGGGCTCCCCTAGCCTTCAGGCTAGGGCACCCCTAGGCTTTAGGCTCCCCTAGGCTAAGGCTAGGGCTCCCCTAGCCTTCAGGCTAGGGCACCCCTAGGCTTTAGGCTCCCCTAGGCTAAGGCTAGGGCTCCCCTAGCCTTCAGGCTAGGGCACCCCTAGGCTTTAGGCTCCCCTAGGCTAAGGCTAGGGCTCCCCTAGCCTTCAGGCTAGGGCACCCCTAGGCTTTAGGCTCCCCTAGGCTAAGACTAGGGCTCCCCTAGCCTTCAGGCTAGGGCACCCCTAGGCTTTAGGCTCCCCTAGGCTAAGGCTAGGGCTCCCCTAGCCTTCAGGCTAGGGCACCCCTAGGCTTTAGGCTCGGGCTCCCCCAGGCTAAGGCTAGGGCTCCCCTAGCCTTCAGGCTAGGGCACCCCTAGGCTTTAGGCTCCCCTAGGCTAAGGCTAGGGCTCCCCTAGCCTTCAGGCTAGGGCACCCCTAGGCTTTAGGCTCCCCTAGGCTAAGGCTAGGGCTCCCCTAGCCTTCAGGCTAGGGCACCCCTAGGCTTTAGGCTCCCCTAGGCTAAGGCTAGGGCTCCCCTAGCCTTCAGGCTAGGGCACCCCTAGGCTTTAGGCTCGGGCTCCCCTAGGCTAAGGCTAGGGCTCCCCTAGCCTTCAGGCTAGGGCACCCCTAGGCTTTGGGCTCCCCTAGGCTAAGGCTAGGGCTCCCCTAGCCTTCAGGCTAGGGCACCCCTAGGCTTTAGGCTCGGGCTCCCCTAGGCTAAGGCTAGGGCTCCCCTAGCCTTCAGGCTAGGGCACCCCTAGGCTTTAGGCTCGGGCTCCCCTACTCTAATGCTAGGGCTACCCTAGCCTTCAGGCTAGGGCCCCCCTAGGCTTTAGGCTCGGGCTCCCCTAGGCTAAGGCTAGGGCTCCCCTAGCCTTCAGGCTAGGGCACCCCTAGGCTTTAGGCTCGGGCTCCCCTAGGCTAAGGCTAGGGCTCCCCTAGCCTTCAGGCTAGGGCACCCCTAGGCTTTAGGCTCGGGCTCCCCTAGGCTAAGGCTAGGGCTCCCCTAGCCTTCAGGCTAGGGCACCCCTAGGCTTTAGGCTCGGGCTCCCCTAGGCTAAGGCTAGGGCTCCCCTAGCCTTCAGGCTAGGGCACCCCTAGGCTTTAGGCTCGGGCTCCCCTAGGCTAAGGCTAGGGCTCCCCTAGCCTTCAGGCTAGGGCACCCCTAGGCTTTAGGCTCGGGCTCCCCTAGGCTAAGGCTAGGGCTCCCCTAGCCTTCAGGCTAGGGCACCCCTAGGCTTTAGGCTCCCCTAGGCTAAGGCTAGGGCTCCCCTAGCCTTCAGGCTAGGGCACCCCTAGGCTTTAGGCTCCCCTAGGCTAAGGCTAGGGCTCCCCTAGCCTTCAGGCTAGGGCACCCCTAGGCTTTAGGCTCCCCTAGGCTAAGGCTAGGGCTCCCCTAGCCTTCAGGCTAGGGCACCCCTAGCCTTTAGGCTCCCCTAGGCTAAGGCTAGGGCTCCCCTAGCCTTCAGGCTAGGGCACCCCTAGGCTTTAGGCTCCCCTAGGCTAAGGCTAGGGCTCCCCTAGCCTTCAGGCTAGGGCTCCCCTAGGCTAAGGCTAGGGCTCCCCTAGCCTTCAGGCTAGGGCACCCCTAGGCTTTAGGCTCCCCTAGGCTAAGGCTAGGGCTCCCCTAGCCTTCAGGCTAGGGCACCCCTAGGCTTTAGGCTCCCCTAGGCTAAGGCTAGGGCTCCCCTAGTCTTCAGGCTAGGGCACCCCTAGGCTTTAGGCTAGGGCTCCCCTAGGCTAAGGCTAGGGCTCCCCTAGCCTTCAGGCTAGGGCACCCCTAGGCTTTAGGCTCCCCTAGGCTAAGGCTAGGGCTCCCCTAGCCTTCAGGCTAGGGCACCCCTAGGCTTTAGGCTCCCCTAGGCTAAGGCTAGGGCTCCCCTAGCCTTCAGGCTAGGGCACCCCTAGGCTTTAGGCTAGGGCTCCCCTAGGCTAAGGCTAGGGCTCCCCTAGCCTTCAGGCTAGGGCACCCCTAGGCTTTAGGCTCCCCTAGGCTAAGGCTAGGGCTCCCCTAGCCTTCAGGCTAGGGCACCCCTAGGCTTTAGGCTCCCCTAGGCTAAGGCTAGGGCTCCCCTAGCCTTCAGGCTAGGGCACCCCTAGGCTTTAGGCTAGGGCTCCCCTAGGCTAAGGCTAGGGCTCCCCTATCCTTCAGGCTAGGGCACCCCTAGGCTTTAGGCTCCCCTAGGCTAAGGCTAGGGCTCCCCTAGCCTTCAGGCTAGGGCACCCCTAGGCTTTAGGCTAGGGCTCCCCTAGGCTAAGGCTCGGGCTCCCCTAGCCTTCAGGCTAGGGCACCCCTAGGCTTTAGGCTCCCCTAGGCTAAGGCTCGGGCTCCCCTAGCCTTCAGGCTAGGGCACCCCTAGGCTTTAGGCTCCCCTAGGCTAAGGCTCGGGCTCCCCTAGCCTTCAGGCTAGGGCACCCCTAGGCTTTAGGCTCCCCTAGGCTAAGGCTCGGGCTCCCCTAGCCTTCAGGCTAGGGCACCCCTAGGCTTTAGGCTCCCCTAGGCTAAGGCTCGGGCTCCCCTAGCCTTCAGGCTAGGGCACCCCTAGGCTTTAGGCTCCCCTAGGCTAAGGCTCGGGCTCCCCTAGCCTTCAGGCTAGGGCACCCCTAGGCTTTAGGCTCCCCTAGGCTAAGGCTCGGGCTCCCCTAGCCTTCAGGCTAGGGCACCCCTAGGCTTTAGGCTCCCCTAGGCTAAGGCTCGGGCTCCCCTAGCCTTCAGGCTAGGGCACCCCTAGGCTTTAGGCTCCCCAAGGCTAAGGCTCGGGCTCCCCTAGCCTTCAGGCTAGGGCACCCCTAGGCTTTAGGCTCCCCAAGGCTAAGGCTCGGGCTCCCCTAGCCTTCAGGCTAGGGCACCCCTAGGCTTTAGGCTCCCCAAGGCTAGGGCTCGGGCTCCCCTAGCCTTCAGGCTAGGGCACCCCTAGGCTTTAGGCTCCCCAAGGCTAGGGCTCGGGCTCCCCTAGCCTTCAGGCTAGGGCACCCCTAGGCTTTAGGCTCCCCAAGGCTAGGGCTCGGGCTCCCCTAGCCTTCAGGCTAGGGCACCCCTAGGCTTTAGGCTCCCCAAGGCTAGGGCTCGGGCTCCCCTAGCCTTCAGGCTAGGGCACCCCTAGGCTTTAGGCTCCCCAAGGCTAGGGCTCGGGCTCCCCTAGCCTTCAGGCTAGGGCACCCCTAGGCTTTAGGCTCCCCAAGGCTAGGGCTCGGGCTCCCCTAGCCTTCAGGCTAGGGCACCCCTAGGCTTTAGGCTCCCCAAGGCTAGGGCTCGGGCTCCCCTAGCCTTCAGGCTAGGGCACCCCTAGGCTTTAGGCTCCCCAAGGCTAGGGCTCGGGCTCCCCTAGCCTTCAGGCTAGGGCACCCCTAGGCTTTAGGCTCCCCTAGGCTAGGGCTCGGGCTCCCCTAGCCTTCAGGCTAGGGCACCCCTAGGCTTTAGGCTCCCCTAGGCTAGGGCTCGGGCTCCCCTAGCCTTCAGGCTAGGGCACCCCTAGGCTTTAGGCTCCCCTAGGCTAGGGCTCGGGCTCCCCTAGCCTTCAGGCTAGGGCACCCCTAGGCTTTAGGCTCCCTTAGGCTAGGGCTCGGGCTCCCCTAGCCTTCAGGCTAGGGCACCCCTAGGCTTTAGGCTCCCCTAGGCTAGGGCTCGGGCTCCCCTAGCCTTCAGGCTAGGGCACCCCTAGGCTTTAGGCTCCCCTAGGCTAGGGCTCGGGCTCCCCTAGCCTTCAGGCTAGGGCACCCCTAGGCTTTAGGCTCCCCTAGGCTAGGGCTCGGGCTCCCCTAGCCTTCAGGCTAGGGCACCCCTAGGCTTTAGGCTCCCCTAGGCTAGGGCTCGGGCTCCCCTAGCCTTCAGGCTAGGGCACCCCTAGGCTTTAGGCTCCCCTAGGCTAGGGCTCGGGCTCCCCTAGCCTTCAGGCTAGGGCACCCCTAGGCTTTAGGCTCCCCTAGGCTAGGGCTCGGGCTCCCCTCGCCTTCAGGCTAGGGCACCCCTAGGCTTTAGGCTCCCCTAGGCTAGGGCTCGGGCTCCCCTCGCCTTCAGGCTAGGGCACCCCTAGGCTTTAGGCTCCCCTAGGCTAGGGCTCGGGCTCCCCTCGCCTTCAGGCTAGGGCACCCCTAGGCTTTAGGCTCCCCTAGGCTAGGGCTCGGGCTCCCCTCGCCGTCAGGCTAGGGCACCCCTAGGCTTTAGGCTCCCCTAGGCTAGGGCTCGGGCTCCCCTCGCCGTCAGGCTAGGGCACCCCTAGGCTTTAGGCTCCCCTAGGCTAGGGCTCGGGCTCCCCTCGCCGTCAGGCTAGGGCACCCCTAGGCTTTAGGCTCCCCTAGGCTAGGGCTCGGGCTCCCCTCGCCGTCAGGCTAGGGCACCCCTAGGCTTTAGGCTCCCCTAGGCTAAGGGCTCGGGCTCCCCTCGCCGTCAG
This sequence comes from Tenrec ecaudatus, assembly GCF_050624435.1. Classification (NCBI taxonomy): domain Eukaryota; kingdom Metazoa; phylum Chordata; class Mammalia; order Afrosoricida; family Tenrecidae; genus Tenrec; species Tenrec ecaudatus. Next base: position 107,496 of record NW_027458219.1, read on the forward strand.
GCTAGGGCACCCCTAGGCTTTAGGCTCCCCTAGGCTAAGGCTCGGGCTCCCCTCGCCGTCAGGCTAGGGCACCCCTAGGCTTTAGGCTCCCCTAGGCTAAGGCTCGGGCTCCCCTCGCCGTCAGGCTAGGGCACCCCTAGGCTTTAGGCTCCCCTAGGCTAAGGCTCGGGCTCCCCTCGCCGTCAGGCTAGGGCACCCCTAGGCTTTAGGCTCCCCTAGGCTAAGGCTCGGGCTCCCCTAGCCGTCAGGCTAGGGCACCCCTAGGCTTTAGGCTCCCCTAGGCTAAGGCTCGGGCTCCCCTAGCCGTCAGGCTAGGGCACCCCTAGGCTTTAGGCTCCCCTAGGCTAAGGCTCGGGCTCCCCTAGCCGTCAGGCTAGGGCACCCCTAGGCTTTAGGCTCCCCTAGGCTAAGGCTCGGGCTCCCCTAGCCGTCAGGCTAGGGCACCCCTAGGCTTTAGGCTCCCCTAGGCTAAGGCTCGGGCTCCCCTAGCCGTCAGGCTAGGGCACCCCTAGGCTTTAGGCTCCCCTAGGCTAAGGCTCGGGCTCCCCTAGCCGTCAGGCTAGGGCACCCCTAGGCTTTAGGCTCCCCTAGGCTAAGGCTCGGGCTCCCCTAGCCGTCAGGCTAGGGCACCCCTAGGCTTTAGGCTCCCCTAGGCTAAGGCTCGGGCTCCCCTAGCCGTCAGGCTAGGGCACCCCTAGGCTTTAGGCTCCCCTAGGCTAAGGCTCGGGCTCCCCTAGCCGTCAGGCTAGGGCACCCCTAGGCTTTAGGCTCCCCTAGGCTAAGGCTCGGGCTCCCCTAGCCGTCAGGCTAGGGCACCCCTAGGCTTTAGGCTCCCCTAGGCTAAGGCTCGGGCTCCCCTAGCCGTCAGGCTAGGGCACCCCTAGGCTTTAGGCTCCCCTAGGCTAAGGCTCGGGCTCCCCTAGCCGTCAGGCTAGGGCACCCCTAGGCTTTAGGCTCCCCTAGGCTAAGGCTCGGGCTCCCCTAGCCGTCAGGCTAGGGCACCCCTAGGCTTTAGGCTCCCCTAGGCTAAGGCTCGGGCTCCCCTAGCCGTCAGGCTAGGGCACCCCTAGGCTTTAGGCTCCCCTAGGCTAAGGCTCGGGCTCCCCTAGCCGTCAGGCTAGGGCACCCCTAGGCTTTAGGCTCCCCTAGGCTAAGGCTCGGGCTCCCCTAGCCGTCAGGCTAGGGCACCCCTAGGCTTTAGGCTCCCCTAGGCTAAGGCTCGGGCTCCCCTAGCCGTCAGGCTAGGGCACCCCTAGGCTTTAGGCTCCCCTAGGCTAAGGCTCGGGCTCCCCTAGCCGTCAGGCTAGGGCACCCCTAGGCTTTAGGCTCCCCTAGGCTAAGGCTCGGGCTCCCCTAGCCGTCAGGCTAGGGCACCCCTAGGCTTTAGGCTCCCCTAGGCTAAGGCTCGGGCTCCCCTAGCCGTCAGGCTAGGGCACCCCTAGGCTTTAGGCTCCCCTAGGCTAAGGCTCGGGCTCCCCTAGCCGTCAGGCTAGGGCACCCCTAGGCTTTAGGCTCCCCTAGGCTAAGGCTCGGGCTCCCCTAGCCGTCAGGCTAGGGCACCCCTAGGCTTTAGGCTCCCCTAGGCTAAGGCTCGGGCTCCCCTAGCCGTCAGGCTAGGGCACCCCTAGGCTTTAGGCTCCCCTAGGCTAAGGCTCGGGCTCCCCTAGCCGTCAGGCTAGGGCACCCCTAGGCTTTAGGCTCCCCTAGGCTAAGGCTCGGGCTCCCCTAGCCGTCAGGCTAGGGCACCCCTAGGCTTTAGGCTCCCCTAGGCTAAGGCTCGGGCTCCCCTAGCCGTCAGGCTAGGGCACCCCTAGGCTTTAGGCTCCCCTAGGCTAAGGCTCGGGCTCCCCTAGCCGTCAGGCTAGGGCACCCCTAGGCTTTAGGCTCCCCTAGGCTAAGGCTCGGGCTCCCCTAGCCGTCAGGCTAGGGCACCCCTAGGCTTTAGGCTCCCCTAGGCTAAGGCTCGGGCTCCCCTAGCCGTCAGGCTAGGGCACCCCTAGGCTTTAGGCTCCCCTAGGCTAAGGCTCGGGCTCCCCTAGCCGTCAGGCTAGGGCACCCCTAGGCTTTAGGCTCCCCTAGGCTAAGGCTCGGGCTCCCCTAGCCGTCAGGCTAGGGCACCCCTAGGCTTTAGGCTCCCCTAGGCTAAGGCTCGGGCTCCCCTAGCCGTCAGGCTAGGGCACCCCTAGGCTTTAGGCTCCCCTAGGCTAAGGCTCGGGCTCCCCTAGCCGTCAGGCTAGGGCACCCCTAGGCTTTAGGCTCCCCTAGGCTAAGGCTCGGGCTCCCCTAGCCGTCAGGCTAGGGCACCCCTAGGCTTTAGGCTCCCCTAGGCTAAGGCTCGGGCTCCCCTAGCCGTCAGGCTAGGGCACCCCTAGGCTTTAGGCTCCCCTAGGCTAAGGCTCGGGCTCCCCTAGCCGTCAGGCTAGGGCACCCCTAGGCTTTAGGCTCCCCTAGGCTAAGGCTCGGGCTCCCCTAGCCGTCAGGCTAGGGCACCCCTAGGCTTTAGGCTCCCCTAGGCTAAGGCTCGGGCTCCCCTAGCCGTCAGGCTAGGGCACCCCTAGGCTTTAGGCTCCCCTAGGCTAAGGCTCGGGCTCCCCTAGCCGTCAGGCTAGGGCACCCCTAGGCTTTAGGCTCCCCTAGGCTAAGGCTCGGGCTCCCCTAGCCGTCAGGCTAGGGCACCCCTAGGCTTTAGGCTCCCCTAGGCTAAGGCTCGGGCTCCCCTAGCCGTCAGGCTAGGGCACCCCTAGGCTTTAGGCTCCCCTAGGCTAAGGCTCGGGCTCCCCTAGCCGTCAGGCTAGGGCACCCCTAGGCTTTAGGCTCCCCTAGGCTAAGGCTCGGGCTCCCCTAGCCGTCAGGCTAGGGCACCCCTAGGCTTTAGGCTCCCCTAGGCTAAGGCTCGGGCTCCCCTAGCCGTCAGGCTAGGGCACCCCTAGGCTTTAGGCTCCCCTAGGCTAAGGCTCGGGCTCCCCTAGCCGTCAGGCTAGGGCACCCCTAGGCTTTAGGCTCCCCTAGGCTAAGGCTCGGGCTCCCCTAGCCGTCAGGCTAGGGCACCCCTAGGCTTTAGGCTCCCCTAGGCTAAGGCTCGGGCTCCCCTAGCCGTCAGGCTAGGGCACCCCTAGGCTTTAGGCTCCCCTAGGCTAAGGCTCGGGCTCCCCTAGCCGTCAGGCTAGGGCACCCCTAGGCTTTAGGCTCCCCTAGGCTAAGGCTCGGGCTCCCCTAGCCGTCAGGCTAGGGCACCCCTAGGCTTTAGGCTCCCCTAGGCTAAGGCTCGGGCTCCCCTAGCCGTCAGGCTAGGGCACCCCTAGGCTTTAGGCTCCCCTAGGCTAAGGCTCGGGCTCCCCTAGCCGTCAGGCTAGGGCACCCCTAGGCTTTAGGCTCCCCTAGGCTAAGGCTCGGGCTCCCCTAGCCGTCAGGCTAGGGCACCCCTAGGCTTTAGGCTCCCCTAGGCTAAGGCTCGGGCTCCCCTAGCCGTCAGGCTAGGGCACCCCTAGGCTTTAGGCTCCCCTAGGCTAAGGCTCGGGCTCCCCTAGCCGTCAGGCTAGGGCACCCCTAGGCTTTAGGCTCCCCTAGGCTAAGGCTCGGGCTCCCCTAGCCGTCAGGCTAGGGCACCCCTAGGCTTTAGGCTCCCCTAGGCTAAGGCTCGGGCTCCCCTAGCCGTCAGGCTAGGGCACCCCTAGGCTTTAGGCTCCCCTAGGCTAAGGCTCGGGCTCCCCTAGCCGTCAGGCTAGGGCACCCCTAGGCTTTAGGCTCCCCTAGGCTAAGGCTCGGGCTCCCCTAGCCGTCAGGCTAGGGCACCCCTAGGCTTTAGGCTCCCCTAGGCTAAGGCTCGGGCTCCCCTAGCCGTCAGGCTAGGGCACCCCTAGGCTTTAGGCTCCCCTAGGCTAAGGCTCGGGCTCCCCTAGCCGTCAGGCTAGGGCACCCCTAGGCTTTAGGCTCCCCTAGGCTAAGGCTCGGGCTCCCCTAGCCGTCAGGCTAGGGCACCCCTAGGCTTTAGGCTCCCCTAGGCTAAGGCTCGGGCTCCCCTAGCCGTCAGGCTAGGGCACCCCTAGGCTTTAGGCTCCCCTAGGCTAAGGCTCGGGCTCCCCTAGCCGTCAGGCTAGGGCACCCCTAGGCTTTAGGCTCCCCTAGGCTAAGGCTCGGGCTCCCCTAGCCTTCAGGCTAGGGCACCCCTAGGCTTTAGGCTCCCCTAGGCTAAGGCTCGGGCTCCCCTAGCCTTCAGGCTAGGGCACCCCTAGGCTTTAGGCTCCCCTAGGCTAAGGCTCGGGCTCCCCTAGCCTTCAGGCTAGGGCACCCCTAGGCTTTAGGCTCCCCTAGGCTAAGGCTCGGGCTCCCCTAGCCTTCAGGCTAGGGCACCCCTAGGCTTTAGGCTCCCCTAGGCTAAGGCTCGGGCTCCCCTAGCCTTCAGGCTAGGGCACCCCTAGGCTTTAGGCTCCCCTAGGCTAAGGCTCGGGCTCCCCTAGCCTTCAGGCTAGGGCACCCCTAGGCTTTAGGCTCCCCAAGGCTAAGGCTCGGGCTCCCCTAGCCTTCAGGCTAGGGCACCCCTAGGCTTTAGGCTCCCCAAGGCTAAGGCTCGGGCTCCCCTAGCCTTCAGGCTAGGGCACCCCTAGGCTTTAGGCTCCCCAAGGCTAAGGCTCGGGCTCCCCTAGCCTTCAGGCTAGGGCACCCCTAGGCTTTAGGCTCCCCAAGGCTAAGGCTCGGGCTCCCCTAGCCTTCAGGCTAGGGCACCCCTAGGCTTTAGGCTCCCCAAGGCTAAGGCTCGGGCTCCCCTAGCCTTCAGGCTAGGGCACCCCTAGGCTTTAGGCTCCCCAAGGCTAAGGGCTCGGGCTCCCCTAGCCTTCAGGCTAGGGCACCCCTAGGCTTTAGGCTCCCCAAGGCTAGGGCTCGGGCTCCCCTAGCCTTCAGGCTAGGGCACCCCTAGGCTTTAGGCTCCCCAAGGCTAGGGCTCGGGCTCCCCTAGCCTTCAGGCTAGGGCACCCCTAGGCTTTAGGCTCCCCAAGGCTAGGGCTCGGGCTCCCCTAGCCTTCAGGCTAGGGCACCCCTAGGCTTTAGGCTCCCCAAGGCTAGGGCTCGGGCTCCCCTAGCCTTCAGGCTAGGGCACCCCTAGGCTTTAGGCTCCCCAAGGCTAGGGCTCGGGCTCCCCTAGCCTTCAGGCTAGGGCACCCCTAGGCTTTAGGCTCCCCTAGGCTAGGGCTCGGGCTCCCCTAGCCTTCAGGCTAGGGCACCCCTAGGCTTTAGGCTCCCCTAGGCTAGGGCTCGGGCTCCCCTAGCCTTCAGGCTAGGGCACCCCTAGGCTTTAGGCTCCCCTAGGCTAGGGCTCGGGCTCCCCTAGCCTTCAGGCTAGGGCACCCCTAGGCTTTAGGCTCCCCTAGGCTAGGGCTC